>NC_090900.1:1321899-1369300 GCF_040956055.1 Brachionichthys hirsutus | reverse complement strand
ATGTGCAGTAACTAAATGTGCAGTAACTAATGTGCAATAACTAATGTGCAATAACTAATGTGCAGTAACTAAATGTGCAATAACTAATGTGCAATAACTAATGTGCAATAACTAATGTGCAGTAACTAACGTGCAATAACTAAATGTGCAATAACTAATGTGCAATAACTAATGTGCAGTAACTAATGTGCAATAACTAAATGTGCAATAACTAATGTGCAATAACTAATGTGCAATAACTAATGTGCAGTAACTAATGTGCAGTAACTAATGTACTCTATTTCTTTATGCAAAGTACTGGACAATCTCACTCAGACAAATGGCGAGACAATAAGAGGGACAGTGAAGGTCAGACGTTTTGGAGACAAGGTCAGAGAGACCAGACTTTGATGGTTTGGACATGTCCAGAGGAGAGACAGGGACAATATATCGGTAGAAGGATGCTGAGGATGGAGCTGCCAGGGAACAGGACTAGAGGACGACCCAGGAGAAGAGACATGGACGTAGTGAGGGAGGACATGAGAGTGGCTGGTGTTGGGGAGGACGATGCAAAGGACAGGGTGAAGTGGAGACGGTTGGTTTGCTGTGGCGACCCCTCAGGGGACAAGAAGAAAGTCCAGAAGTAATTTAACAGCCTCCATGTGACATTTTGTTCTTGCCTCTCTCCCTCCTCAACTCAGCCGGTCAGACAGACGGCCGGCCGGCCGTCCACTATGAGGTTTCTGCCAAAGTTCTTGCTCTTGTGGGACAAGTTGGGTTCCGTCTTCCTTGCAGGTCTTTCCCTGCTACACCTCTAAAGTGCCTTGAGATAACTTTCTGTTGTGATCTGGCACCAGAGAAACAAGATTGTATTGAATTGAATTAAAGTCGGCAAAAAAGAAAACACGACAGACACATCTTCAATCTGGAGGTTATTTAATCTGCTACTGGAATTATGAAGCAGAATGCAGCGCATGGCATTCACACCAGAACACTTACATTCCTGTCCTTCGCATTCCCAGCACTGAACTCAATGTAGCACCTGACCCAAGTTCAAAAGAGATCAAGTTCCAAATCAGCCGAGGTAAAATCCCAAACAGTATGAACACAAACAAAGCCGTTCCTTCCGCAAACAAAAAGTTTATTTTGTAAGATTATACAAATACTTTTATATAATTTTAAGTGAAAAGAGGCAACATTGACATTAGGGCTGACAACTTTAACAACGACCCAAACGTAAAAGCTCTTCTGAATGGTTGATGCTTCTTCTACCTTCAGCGTAGCCGAGCGTCGACAGAACAAGAGCAGAGCTGCGTTAAGCACAGTCAGACGTCCAAAAGAAAAACGTGGACGTCAAGTTAGGCAAATGAATGTTACACAAAAGCACAGCCATCGTCTGAATGCAGCTATGCAGATGTGTTTGGCTCCGTTTCTGACCGTGTGACGTCCACCTTCAGACACAGCTGTATCACCTCCTCATGAAGCGCATCAGGTCTAGTACAGAGGTCAAAGCCCCAGAGCCAAGAAATCTACAACTAAAACGGTAAGTGTAATCAGCAGCAATCACACGATACATCCTAAAAAGAGAAGGTAACCATAGCAACGCAAGCCAGTACACAGGAGGCCGTGCATACAGCATGTTAGTACATGTTTTAAGTAAGAGAGAAGCTTATAAACTATCATAGTCTTTCTTGTCCTTCTTGCCTTCACCCTCAAAGCTGTCCGCCCCATCGCTGTTGTCACGGCGACGCTTACGGCTGTTGCGGACATTGAAGCGAGGGTTCATCTGTGGCAGGGGGTCCATGCCCAGCACCTTATGGATCTGACGGAAAGCCAGGAGCCTCAGAGCAAACTGTAAGGAGATGGAGACAGAACAGTTCAGAACTATTACCAGCCAGCAGAGGGCGCCACTTTGCCTTCATGACCGGATGAGACCAGCACAGATGAAAATGTATCCTGGTAGCATCAAAGAGCAGGCAGCAACACCCAAGGGGATTGTCATAGACGTGCTGGCGTCTGTTCTCGGACAAGCATCTCAGCCACACCCTTGAAGGCGTGTCTTTACATGATAATTATAGCCTGCAACTCAAACTGTATTTTAGCTGATCACATTGTGTTCAGTCTGATTTCTTCATCTCAATCAACGTGAGCATTTAAGCGTTTGTACTTGGGCACTTGAAGTAATGTCCTCCCTCTGCTGCTCTCCCATTGGTCCCAGTGTGTCCATAAGCTTTTTCTCACAAGGATCCACCAATCCTGGCCCACCTGTTAAAAGGAGTCAAACAGCACAGAGAGGTTAGCGTCCTCCAGATCAATACATCAGATGTCTGATAGCTGGAACATTTAACCAGTCAAGACAGCAATCAGATATTTGAATAATCACAGCGATGTAGTCTGATATTCTCATGAAGGCTTAGATCATGTGACCTCTGCAGTCATGAGTATTTAGACACTCTGCAAAGCAGCCATCTTTCACTTCAATCATCGTCTATCAGAGATTCATCTCTCGGAGTGATGAACTTCCCGCTCGCTAAGAAAAAAACTAAAGACATTTAGAACAACGTGGGAAAACAGAGGAAGAGAATCTCACCAGGAAGTAAAATCCCAGACGAAATACATTCAAAGATTCGCCTCAGCGCATCGCCTGGGCTGAGCGGAGCAGAGGAGCTGCTGATGGCCTTCTCCACCAGCAGCTCCATGGCCTGAGAGGAGAAGAGCAGCGTGAACAAGAAAAAATCAGAATAATCAAGACTAAATTTAGCCAGTCTTTATTCATCCATCCTTCTGGTACGTTGGAAATTAAGTCCACTGGACTGTTTATTAGCGGCGAGACAGATCATCATTGGTCTGTAACTTAAAAAGGGCTTTAGAACATAAGTCAGGGCACGAAATCCACTCAGGAAGCCGCTTCTGCACCACAACCTTTACGAACAGAAGCACTCTAAACGGACGGAGCGCCGAGGCAGAGGGACGCCCCGGCGTGTTCCAGACACTCCGGCTGTGGGAGTCTGTTCCAGGTACAAACACAACTCATTGTTACGTCACGCCGTTAGCCGTTGGAGTGCTACGTGGAGCAGCAGGCAGCAGTGTGATCTGTCACTGGACAAATACCAGAAATTTACCTACATTTTCACCTCATCTAATTAGCATATTTTCCGCACCATAAGGCGCACCTAAAAGCCGCTAATTTTCCCAAAACTTGACCGCGTGCCTTTTAACGCGGTGCACCTTTTATGTGGATCAATGCGGCCACTGTATTCAGAGGGCGTCGCCAAAGTAACAGCGGTCAACACGGTAAAGAGGAATTACAGTCCCAAAATGGCACCTACGAAGAGACACGCTTATGACTGAAGAACTCCGCCCACTGGATATCGGTGTCAACAGGGCCTTCAAAGCTAGACTAACATATTTTGTTACGACGCGCTAGTTCATTGAGCGCTTCGCCTTTCGAGCTGCAGTTGATTGTCCCTGCTGAGTTGCCGTAGAGCGACAAATAAAGAACATGGCCCCCCGCTAAACAGTGTCTGGTGTCAAGAACCATAACAAAGTACCCAATAACGGCGTCTTCACAGTACACCCTAAGATCGACTGGGAAGCCCAGGATTTGTATAAAGAGTTTGAGAGATTCAAGAGTCACGTCACGTTTGTTTTCGAAGGACCGCTCTCCAAGCTAACAGCTAAGCAACGAGCCGGCTGGCTAGGTACGCGGATCGGCGAGCAAGGCAGAGAAATCTACAAGACGTTGACCTGGGCCGACGGTGAAAAAGAGGATCCTTCTAAGGTACTGGATAGGTTTGCAAGCAAACTGCGTGGGAACAGTGGATGACCGAAGGCGAACACACGATCACGAAGACGGGGGGACAGCGCCGGGCGACATACGCCACAATCTGCCGATGGATCAATGCCTGGGCTGATATATCGGTATCAACCGTGGTCCGAGCTTTCACGAAGGCAGGAATTGTCGCTGAAATGCCAGACAACAGCAGCGACGCTGACTCGGACAACGGCGACTTTGACGAGACGGGACCGGGCACGTTGGATGCCGTTCTCGCCCAGCTGTTCAGCTCGGACACTGAAGAGGAAGAATTCGAGGGAATTCCTGAATGAGGAATAAACTGACAAAGTGAGCTTTACGTGTTTCTTTCACGTGTTTACAACTGAATAAGGCTGGGATATATTGTGACTATGGACATTAACGTTTGAACAACGGTGAGTTATTGTTATTGTACTGTTTCAAGAGTTACTATATTGTGATTGCACCAACGTTTGATTTACCGTAGCGGTATCGGACTGTTTTTTTTTTACGTGTTTACTGAATCAGGGAAAGTTCCCATCCACGTTTGTGAATGCATTAACTACGTGATAAAAAGTTGCACTACCTGTTGTACCTTGCTGTTGGTAATAGATAATACTACGTCACTGACGTTACCTCGGGGGAAAAAAATAAAACAGCATGTAGCATTTAGCTTTGAACTGTGACTAATGGAGTTGGAAAGGCGGCGCAAATACCAGTAAGAGCTACCGGTACCGGTACCGTATTGTGAATGCACTTGTTTTAAGAGTAAACAGTTGTCAGAACTTTGGTTTATATTTTATTAATAAAGTTTGACTGACTGAATTATCTGACTGTTTTGTTGACATTCCCTTTAGCGCGGCTCCACCTAATGGATGCATAACGCAACTCCAGCCACTACAGTAGTTTCTATTCCATGCGCCTTATAACGCGGTGCGCCTTATAGTGCGCAAAATACAGTACATGAAACAGTCACAACCCGACTGAACGCTGACACTGCACAGTCTGTCCATCCTGGCACTGAAAACAAGGACAGTCCAGTCCGTTGTCCCGAGACCGAAGACAGCCGCCGCATCACTCGACAGTCCTCCGAGGATTCATCGGACATTTTCTATGAACGCCGAAGCCTCACATGCTTGATGTTGTGGCAGCTTTTCCAAGAAATTGTGCTTTCAGTTTTCCATTTTAGTGATATTTTTTTATGTTCCACAATATTACACACTTTGAGAGTTATATTTGTTGGTAAATGGGACCGTTAGTGTCGCGTGCCTCCACTCTCCCAGCTGACAACTCGAAAGCGAGTTGGATGGCGATGACTCTCAGAGTAACACCAATAAGAACTTGTGATTGGCTGACTTGGCATTAACGGCAGCAATAATAGGATCAAATCCCTAGTCGGACCGACTCGAGATGCAGTTGGGGGTAGAATGTCCTTTACCACATCGACATGAGACGTATGAAATGATCACATCGCGAGTATCGAGTACAAATGGTTAACATAAATGTTTGAACGCATCGTGACACACTTACCCATCCTGGGAAGGGGGACCAGGTCGGGACTCGCTGACAGAGGTCTCGCAGGATCCGGATGATGATCACACAGGACTGGAGTCCATTGGCTCTAGCCTTTCAATGCGATAAAGTTAGCTTGATGCAATAACCAACAGTGAGAGATGGGCTCGAACAAATCAGTCAGAGGTCCAAATACTACTGTGCATAATGGAAGCTCGAGTATGGTTTAAGGTATGTGTGAGCCATAACGCTTTGCAATCAGCTGCCATTCCCAGTAGTCTTGTGCCTCATAGTTAGTAAGGAGCTCAAAGTTTGCAAGACGCACAAGAAACGAGAAGCTTTCTTGCCATCTTCTAAACCCTGATCCCAGGTTTATCCAGGTATCTCACAAAACAGGTACTTTAAAAAGTGCAAGAGTACACCTGAGGAGTACATAGCGACTGAAAGAGACAAGGACATCTGCCTCACTTTGCCCGTGTTTCTGCTCAGGTAGCAGAATCACAGACAACGAGTGAGAATCCTTTTTCTCCCTCAATCCCCATTCTACTAAAATATAGAGAATAAAAACGATACAAACATGAACGCACTTTTTTGATGGCACAACTGTGTGCAAGTTATTGTGCAGCCTTATGGAATTCCATGTATCGATAATGCAGGGCTCAAAAATTTAAAGGTAACACAAGGATGCCGGCTCTTTGCTAGAGTATTTTTCATGAGCTTCAAATCAACTTAGGAGTTATAATCAATACATGAGAGATTAATCAGATCATTGGTCAAATGAGTGGCATCCTTGAATATTTGTTTCAAAGTGGTAGAAAGGTTTCCTTGTTAACAAAAACCAAATGTGTAAAACACAAATAAATGACTCCACAGATAAATAATGCATCTCATAAGGCTACAATAAGAAAGAAATGATGTTCCAACCTGGAACCACTTAGCGTGGCGCAGAGCAGCCAGAGCGTCAAGGCATTTTTGCCTGTCCAAGACGTCCGCTGGGTCTTTCACCATACCCGAAGTTACATCTAAAAATGGATTTGAAGTGTCAAAACGGTGAGGAGGAACGGGTGTTTGACCAGGTTAGCGAGGCCGGCAGAGAGCAAACACATTGCCACACATACTAATGTCTCCTTCCCCGACAACGCATTGCTGTTTGCGCCGCGTCGAACAAGGCTAAAGAAAAAAGACAAAGGAAAGCCCTGATTACACACGAACAGACAGCTAACTGGAGGAAGCAGATCAAAGGGACCAAATGTTACATTATTTGACTGCGTGAAATGAGTTATTCATTTGCAGACTCATTTAGAAGCCTGGTGTGTTTGGTGAGCAACAATGTCAGGCTAAACTACACAGGTTGAGGCCTCAGAGCCGATACCGTTTTATCAGGCAAGCGGTTTTTAAGCTTAAGCTTGGTAAGTTTGGTGGAGCAGAGAACTTTTTGTTCATGCATTAGGGTAGAGGACGGTTTCCCGTGGCAAATCATCATTAGTATACGTGAAGACGAAAAGAAAGGCAGTGACCTGATAAAAAAGTGGCATGGCAACAGTAGGTGTGGCAAAGTTTTTGGAACGTAAGAAAGCCTTGGTCAAAAATCCTTCCGGAGCGGTTGGGCCCTTCTGGACCCCTGGTGGTGGATAGTGGACTGGACTCTTGTTTTTCTTTTTTTTAAGAAAAATAAGCTTTTCGTGCTGGACTTCTATTATTACAATTACAAAAACAAAAGAAGCAATGGGTGCTAAAGAGGAAATAAAACCATGAGAACTACTAGCAAACAAAAGGAGTTAGGATATCATGCATGCATACCTAACATCTGTTGGGTGGATTAGGGCCCTAACAGTCGATGGTCCAACCAGAGATTCCTGTCAGAGCATTCTCACCCAAACGTGTAACAATACTCCCCTAAGAATCATTTCAAATCATCAGATTTCAAACATTGTTCATAGTTTACCTTCATATTTACATTGTTCAAAAGCAGAATCTCTTTCCTTCTGGCAGAACCAACCTAAATAGCATCTCTTACTGAGAGTCGTACATCAGTAAGAGAACACCCAATCAACCTCAGCCAGGGGAACTGTTCACCAGTGCACAAAGGAAGGTTTGTTTCCTGTGGGAGGAAGAACAGCCAATGTCCTCTGCCCAATCGTGATCTTAAGCTTTCATTCCAAATCACATGAACAAGTCGCCCCTCCTGTTGCTCGTCTGATTATCTACTGCAGGAATTTCTCATCTCCTCGTCTCAAAGACAATTTTGAGGGGGGGAAAGACTGAAAATGCTTGATGTCTCCCACTCAATATCAGCAACAATAAAATGGAAACAAAATCTCTTGGAACACAGGAAACAAAATCGAATCTCACCCGGGAATAACTAGACTTAACACAATGCAAACACTGATCATGCTTTGTGTAAAGGATAAAGATAGCATTGAGAGGGAGGAGTTACAGAGCAAAAGGCCTAAGAGCAAGACTGCTGGCACTTGGCCCTTTCGCTTTTCCCCAATTTAGAACCTATAATGGATCAGCCTAACATAGAACGACCATTATTGAGTAATGGATCCAATGTTAAACCAAAAGAGCAGACAATCTAAGTCAATGCTTCACTGTAAAAAAACAAAGAGGAAGATGGCATTAAAACCTTTTCATCGGTAACGGGCAGCGCACGACAGACCGGGACGGAGACCAGAACCACAGCTACCAAATAGGATGAGCTTGTTACACGCCCTGTCGTTTCTGTCTCCTGAAACTCTAAAGACTCGACTGTAATCAAAGCCAAAGGAGGACGAGCTGTGTCGCGTGCCAGCAGGACAGTGCTCTTCAGGGTCTCAACCAGCAAATCTCAACCGAGTTCAGAAACAGCAAAAGGACAAGAGAAACCGGTGCAACCGGAAGAGGCTGTGACAGGCTTCCAAACCTCCATCCCGGCCGCCGTCCTCCCTGATGACCGGCGAGGTCAGCGTGATCGTGACTTGCATCTTTGTGTCGGTACAAGACGTCAGAATGATGGCCGCTTCCTGGACGGATCCCTTGACCTCGTATTTTTCTGGTGTTACAACCTGGATTGTAGAGACAAAAAGCCATCAACATTTCCTTTGTACAGCCATGGATCGTTATGATTTGCTGTGATCTGCATTCAGTGACCCCCCCCGAGGGGAAGGACTTGTGGAGACAGTACTGTTAGTTGTTTGGGGAGATGTTCCACGAGGCGGGTGAGGAGGCTCTCGGTGGGCTTCTCAGAACAGAGTAAGACGAGGTTGACGTTCTTGTCCCCACGGAGCAGCAGCCCTTTGGCCAGGACTCCGACCCTCATCACTCCCTTCAGGGCTCTGGACCAGAACCAAACACAGGAGCAAACCCGTCACAGCTCAAAGCGGGGGCAAAGGGAATGTAGAATAAAGACGGACAACAGGACTGCCCCCTGGTGGCCAGCATAGGCCATAGCACCGACAGTGTTAAGCTTTGACATGTACGAAGCAGACATTGTTACATATCCGACTCCTGAGAAAGGTAGAAACAGCCCACCTGTCTTTAGTGGGCTCCTTCTTCTCTTTGTCCTCCTCTTTGTCCTTGTCCTGCTCCGTTATGATGTCGGAGACCAGTTTGAGGGCCCGTTCTGTGATGGACACAATCTTCTGGATAGACTGGAGCTCATCCTCCGACGGGTAGATGGCCGCATGCTTCGTCATAACGTAGCGGTCATCCGAAGAATCCGGTCGACGTGGAGGCTGAAAGAAACGGCGCCTTCGTCATCAATGATGACAATTCAACAGCAGTCTGGACTGAAGCTTTAAATCCACTAAATGAATATTCCTTTACGTCATTCCAGGAATAATTTCCCAGGGGATTCATGAATAAAGTTCCTTCAACGCTACCATCCAAGTGGGAATCAACACTGATCAGTTGATCAATGTCTTACCACAGGACCCTGATGCTGCATGCCAGGCAGACCAGGCCGGACCCCTAGAAGGCCCGGAGGACCTTGTGGATATCCTCCGTCTGGCAGACGCCGCCGCTCATCCCAGTGGTGCTGCTCCTCCTCCACACGCCGCCAGTACATGTCTTCTTCATAGCGACTGAAAACGAGGCAACACAAATGAGCAGACTCTTAAATAGACCCCCCCCCCCACACACACACACACACAGTTATTTCAATGGCAAACATTCCCTTCGTGTGAACGATGGAAAGAGAAATCTTGTGGCCAATAGCAAAACAACGCAATTTAAGCAAGAGCTAGGCCAAAGCTACGACGCGGAAACCCCGAGTAGGTGCAACGCGTCTGCATCCGACGGCAGGCGTCTGTTCTATTCTAAGCGAGCTCATAATCCTACCGCATCTCCATCCTCCAGCGCTCTTCCTCCTCCCTTCTTCTCCAGTACTCCTCTTTCTGCATCTGTTTTCGCATCTTCTCCTCCTGAATCTTTCTGGCTCGGATGCTGGGTTTAACTTCCACCTGCAAATCTGGGTTGACCTTTTTCTGTGACAAGAGAACAAAGAAATGGCAGCAACATAAGACAGGGTGGACATCGGCGGCGCCTCACCGAGGCACCGACAGCAGGTTTCAGCACCGAGGTGCGTCAGGCTCAAACCTTGTATTGGAGGCGGTGCCTGCGACCTTTCAGATGCATCTCCTTTGCATTTGGATCGTTGAAACTACATTCACACAGCTTGCAATGGAAGCGGATGACCTTGCCTTCATCGTTCCGGACCTGAAAGAGTTCCACATAAGGAAACCGAAAGTTGAAAGTGTTTGTTTTTGAGGTGGCCTCCAGCCGATGGAGGCCACCTCAGGTGAACGGGCCTGATGAAACGTACTTCCTCAACGTAGTCGTGGCCAACAGGCTGAACGTCGCTCTGCAGGGCCGCCAGAGGATCGGAAACCTCTGCATCCACGTCCTGGCCACCTGAAGAGGGCGCTGTGGGCTTGGAAGCCTCCACTTTGACCTCGTCCATCTTCGGCGTGGTCTGTAGTTTATTTCCACCTACATTTGTGAAATCACAGTTGATCAAAACGTTTGTTGCGCCGATTGGCTGGTCTGTAGAGCCTGGATAGAATCCTCTTATGGATAACACAGCGAGTAACATCGAGTGTTGGGATTATTGATCCAACGGCTTTCAAACATTTTGAAGATGAGATTTCAGATTACAAGGGTTAGCCGGAGAAACACACACATTCTGTGTTTACTAACCAACAAAGTTGATCTTGGGGATGTTGACCTTCTTCCCAACGGAGGCAGAGGTTGCCAATGGGTTCTTGACACTCCCCACACCACTGACTATGCTGACGGGTTTCAGGTAGGGGGCGCTGGAGCTGGTGGCAGTCGACGAGGAGGCAGTGCAGAGAGAGCCGCCGGCGCTGGAGCCGCTCGGGCCGGCTGTGGTGGTCCTGCTGGCGGCAGCCGTGGTGGACGATGACGTCTGAGTCGCCATGCTGGGCTCGGTGGAGGGAATGGGCTTACCAAGTTTGGTATGAAGCTTCACAACCTGACAGAGACAGCAGGAAAAGAGCGCCGCCTCAAAACCACACCCACGGGGAGTTATCCGTCCGAGGCAGAGCAGGAACGGGACTCACACCCGGGTCTCCTACATGTCCAGCTAGTCGGAGACTTTTAATCACAAACTAAAATGCTGAAACGGGTGCTGCAGGCGTTTTCACTGATGCAATTCGTTTCATCTCATCTACTCTCACCCCCACCTGTGTGCAGCTTCACACGCTTCTAAATGCACAAATAGTGTCAAACAGCATGAGCAAACGTTTGTCCTTTTTCTCCTGTGAGCTAGCTAGCTGCAACTAACGGTGGAAACATCGCACCACAATCGAGAACGCACGCCTCCAAGGTCAGATTCAAGGTTAGAGCATCGTCTTCCTGCAAGGGTCATGTCCAAAGCCAACGCTTTAAAGAAGTCACCCCGTCGGGGTAAAGCTGCGTGCCGCGAACGCCTCTCGTATCCATACCTTCTGATGCTTGGCACCGCGGATGTGGGCAGCATAGGCATCAGCACCGGTGCAGGAAACGTCACAGAGTTCACAGCGGAGCTGGTTCTGAGCATTGCGGGCCAAAGCCCCCCCACTGCTTCCACTGCTGGTGCTGCTCTGGGAAACTTTGAGCGCCGCTTCCTTCTTCTTGTGCTTCTGGCCTTCGAGGTGCTCCTTGTAGGTCTTTCATGGTTTGAAGGGAGACAGCAGCATTCGTTACACTGACTGACACCTGTCTTCACCTCTAAATCACACCAGACTGGGGGGCCGGCAGGCTTCAAACAAAGAGCACCCCCGTTAATGGCTAGTGTGGGACATACTCACTTGTGGACCAGCACAGCTGATCTTACAGACGTCACAGTAATGGATCTGGGGGGGCTTGGGCGGCTGCTTGGGCCGAAGCTGCTTGTTCTGGAAGGGAGGTTTCTTGGTGAAAGTGTTCCCCGACCACGCGGCGGTCGCTGCTACGGCGGCCACCGCCTGCTTCTGCTGCTGCTGCTGCTGCTGCTGATAGTAGCTGGAGGCAGCCGAGTAAACCGCGGCCTCGTAGCCGGTATAGGAGGTTCCTGGAGACGACAACCAAACATGACTGGACGCCTGAGCAGCCAGACGTTGCTTGCTCAACATTGTAGCATCCAAAGTAGGCTAATCCTCGAGTCCACACCGAAGCCGATGCTCTGGACTAAACAGCATGGAAGGAGACAGTTTCCCCTTAACACCGGGACAGAAAATGTTCTTTGGATTCTATGGCTCTGGAACGTTGCTGGTTACATCCGACCTGAAAGTAAAGCCCGGTCTGCCGTTGACGTGCGTAACTTGGAAACGCACCAAAATGTAGAACTGAGGAGGACAAATCTGCAGCCGTAAGCTTCGTGCCGAGCGTACCGGAGTAGGTGACAGCATTCGTGCTGTAAGTCGGGCTTTGTGAGTATGATGGGACCACAGAGGCGGCGGCGCCGGCCACAGGCTGGACTGTGGAGCTCACTGGGTAGATGGAGAAGGTGGAGGAGGCGGGACTAGGAGCGGCTGGTTTGATCACCGTCACCTGTCGAGACTGCTGGCTCTGCGTGTACGTGACTCCCTGGCTGTATCCTGCCTTGGCGGCTGGAAAACACAAGATATATATTTTAAATATACAGTATATATTACTAGCTTCATCGATGTTAAATATACAAAACATCATTTGATCATGTCACAGAAGGAGTGGACAGAGGATGACGAGCTGTCCCACATGCCCACCAGCAGGACAGCGTAACTCGGGCCGGCTGCTCCAAAGCGGTACGCGATCAAAAACATTCAGTGTGTACTTTGCATACCGGTCTGGTAGTAGGAATCTGCCACACTGGGCTGCGGCTGTGCGGCAGCAACAGCCGCCGTAGCCGAGGCCTGTTGATAGTACTGCTTACTGTCATAAGCCACAGCGGGCGCAGTGGAGCGCACGTAGGAGTACGAGTCCTGCCAAGAGAAACAAGAAAGGTCCCGGGGTCAGAGGGTCCCCCAGCCACCAGACACTGAAGCCCAACCTACAGTCTGCAACCGCTGCGAGTGGGAATGTGGACCTAAAATATCACCTACGAAAGAAATGCAACGAAAACTTCAGAGTACGTCTTCAAACGGATCAGCCAGTGTGACTCAGCAGACTACTCAGAACACGGACATTTGAGTTCCAACTTTATACGCAGAGACTTTTACCGAGTTGAGTGAGGAGCCCTACAAACGTTCAACGTGGAATCGAAATAGAATTTTATTATGAAAATGTTTAATATTTACTTGGGTGTTCCTGAATCTTAACATGGCACTGAATTTGAAGAAATGAGTCCATCAAATGAGAATCAGTTCCTAGGTTTTGATAATACCAGTGAGATATTTAGTACCTCCTCTCAGAGGAGGTATTAAAAACACAGCGAGACTGATCCAGAGGACAAAAACATCTGGCTGAGACCGTCTGAACTGAGCCGGGCAGAAAGAGCGCGCGGCTTACCTGGTAGTTCTGCGAGGTGACCGGGGGTGGAGGCGGAGGAACCTCCGGCTGGCGCTGAGGGTAGCCGTAGTCGGTGGCAGCGTGGGCCGGCTGGTACCCCCCATAAGCTGCAGCAGCAGCAGCAGCAGCCACCGCCACGGGCGCAGGCCGAGCTACAGCGACGCCGGCTGCAGCGGGAGCGTAAGCCGCCGCCACAGGCGCCTGGTGGACGGTGTAGCTGGCCACGGTGGTCGGGTGCGTGTACGCCACGCCGGCAGCCTGCTGCTGGCTGGTAGAGAGGCACAACTTCAGCTCCACACACCGTCACACGAGTGAGGGGTTGGACAACAGCTCACGCCATTCATTTTGGGTACTGTAATGCTAACGGTTCACATTTAGCACAACAAAGGAGACCCCGAGCCATCGCTAAAATCAAAGCTACAGACGTCCTCGTTCCCACCAGAAACAGAAAAGCCCACGTGGGGGGCGGACCTGCTGAACCCGGTTGGTGAGTATCGTGTTTTTAACTTGGGTTCAAACCCTCCCAAGGATTCTGCTTGTTCTCCAGATGTCTGTGTCCCGGGTTCCCCGGCTTCCTCCCACCAACAAACGCATGCAGGAGAGGCGACGCGGTGACTCTAACTCGATCATAGGTGTAAACCTGACCGGTCATTCTGTGACCCGGCGACTTGTCCAGGCTGAACCTGTCTTCAACCAAAGTCGGCTGGGATTGGCTGATGTGGACACAGAAAAGGGGCCCTAACCCTAACCCTTCCTTACGCATTGCCAGATGGGTTTTATTTGTCCCCACATGCGTCCGGCACTCTGAGCCGCAGCCTAGTTTCAAACCCAGAACCCGAGGAACCTTTCATCGAAGCCGTTTGGATGTTTGTCTGCTCGTCTGTTAGCAGGATTACAGAAAAACTGCTGGATGGATGGGAGAAAACAACAACAAGCAAGTGTAACTGAGATGCCATTAAACGTCCAGAGCGGTCCAGATACCCGTCTGGATACCGATAATAATACACTCTGGACGTTCCCATTTACTTATAACACAATACATCAACTCTGGTTCACTTTGACTTTTCATGCTGGTGTATAAAGACACCAAGAACAATCTAGAACCTTCTGGTGCTGATCCAGATCACCGTGTGGACGGTGGAGATCCAGTTAGGAGGGGAACGAGCTGCTTGGGGGAGGTCTGTGCTCTGCATGGTGATTTACCCCTAGTCTCAGAAATGGAGCATCATTTACTGAATCAATAACATAAAAGCTAAAGTCCTCGGGGAAACTCTTTACTGAGGGAACAGAGAAGCAACAAATACCTGCCTTTGATCGATTTAGCACTGAACGCTACCTGCCCGGGCACCGTGGATTACTAACATAAACCGGAACCGGAACCAGAACCGCTGCACTGTTTTCAGAATGTCGTGTGAAACATTGCGTCTGTGCTGAACGCAGCAGCGGGAGGATGAGGCCCCCTCTCTCCCCCCCGCCGCAACAATGGCACCGGTGGGAACCATTAGCCTGCACGTCGCTGCTCGACGAGCTAGCGTTTGGGCTAACGGGCCATTTGGGTCGTCGGGTCCGCTTACCTATACTGTGCGGCCGCGCCGTGGGTAAATCCGAAGTAATTGCCGGTAGCCATTTTGGCATCTTCACCAAGCCGGCTCGGCACTGCAGAGGACAGAAGAGGATGAAGCTAAGAAGCTAAGCTAACGTCCACCATGTCCTCCGAGCTAAACGCACGACACCGTGCGCGTTCTGGAGGCTACTCACCATAGGTGAAGGAGACCACGGGGCATATGGGAATCATTGGTTCCGTTTATTCGACGCGCTGCTTCTCTGAGACCGGCCTGGATAGATTACGCATGTACCCGGAAAAGACGTGTTCGCGCATGCGCGGAAGAGGGGCGTGACGTACATGATTATAGGCATATTAATAACAAAAGGATTGACCACACTATCACAAATAAACTTCAAGAATGGAAATGTAAACTTACAAATACAGACATGAAGAACTACAAAAATAAAAATCCTGCAAGATAATTAAATATAAGAAAATTTCAATAAAGAAAAATTTATTTAAAAATGGTTTTAGGGAAATTAATTTGTAAATGTGATGTTTATTCAAGAGTGAACAGCAGTTATCAGTTTGAATCTGGAGAGAACATGCAAACGCCACCATTCACTTATTTTTGAATCTCACATTTTCTAACTCTACCAATCTTGAAAAAATAATGCAGTTTTAAAGTAAATCTGGATTGATGAGACATTTTGATAACATGCTTCTACTGACAACACGTCTGCTTCACACGACCCCTTCTGAACAAAACACTCACGTTAATGATTATTCATGCATGAATGATTAAAGGCCTTCTACGAAGAAGCCGTTCAATATGATGTAAGATATAAAATCAGCATTATTATTTCTTTATTTACTCCAAAATTAAAATTCCTGGCTGTAGCCATCAGGCCAGTCTCTCACAGTGGGAGTGGATGGTTTGGTGGTACCAGACCCAATTCTACACGGAGCATCAAAGTGGAAGAGTGCACAACTGAGGCAAGGCCAAACCCTGCTGATGACTGCTTAGCTTGTCTGGCCACGCCCCCACCCTGCACAGACATTAGCTCATAAGTTTTTGAAAATTAGAGCTAAACAACAGGTCCACCGTCCACTGCACCAGTACACCATCCCACTACCTTCAGGGCGCAGGTACAGAACGGTGAAGTGTGGAAGGGCTCGCCTCGGGACAAGCCGAATTCGGTTATTGCCACCCTGAACAGACGACTTCGCCGGTCTTTTCCACTGTTGTGTTTTAGTCACATGTGATCAGTCAGTGAAGATGAATTTCCCTACGGGGACCGATAAATTCTCATCTAATCCAGCAGTGACGTTACCGATTTCAACCAGGCTGCTACAAATCCCTCTGTGGAGCCAGTGCTTAGTTTGTCTCATTTGGACGACCACAGAAAGATGACGTTCCTTTCTGTTCTATTTTGGTGTTATTCCTCAAGAAACTAGAAAAGCACAGACCTCCTCCAAGCAGCTCGTTCCCCTCCTAACTGGATCTACACCGTCCACATGGTGATCTGGATCAGCACCAGGTTCTAGATTGTTCTTGGTATCTTTATACACCAACATGAAAAGTCAAAGTGAATCAGAGTTGATGTATTGTGTTATAAGTAAATGGGAACATCCAGAGTGTATTATTATTTTCATCCAGACAGGTATCTGGATCGCTCTGGACAAGTCGCCAGGTCATAGAATTGGGATTTAAGTTAGACTTATAAAGCGCTTTTTCCATCTTCACGGTGCTCAAAGTGCTTTACATGAGGCCTCACATTCACCCATTCATTCACACATTCACCCTCCAGTGGGCGACTGCTGCCATGCAAGGTGCTGCCAGACCCACCGGGAGACATTTGGGGCTCAGTGTCTTGCCCAAAGACACTTCAACCTGCGGACAGTCAGAGCTGGGATTCGAACCACCGACTTTCTGATCACTGGACGACCCACGCTCTGACTATCGTAGAAGGGCGGTTAGCCAGACATGCTAACAAATGTAGCCCAGCATAGAACAGACAAACGTCAAGGTTGTCATAGAATCTAACAACAGTCGTGTTCCTGCTGTTTGCATTGCAGCATATTGATCAGTTCCACCGGCCATGTCAAGGTCTCAGATTTTGGCCTGGCCCAGATCGGGAAGCTCAACATGACCTCCAGACTGTTTGGAAACGCGGGTCGCCAGGACATCATCACAGAGTTTGGCGGTTCTGAGGTTAGTCTCCTCTCTTCTCCTTTAAATCTGCATTTCTGTCTGTAATCGATAAGGTAGCACCCGTAACAGCTGTTCGGGTCAGAGCCCGTACAGAACCTTGGATGAAGGGGGAAATATTGAATGCCATCAAGCTCAGAAACAAATGTTACTCTGAGTACAGAAAAACCAACAATGAGGAACTACTTGAAAAAAGCAGAAAACGAGGCAATGTGGTTAACAAAATGATAAAAAATGCCAAAAAGAATTTCTAAATCAGAATATTGCAACCCACAAAAACTGTGGGAGGCCCTAAAACAATTAGGCTGCAGCAACAGACTCCAAACAAAAACCAGTAATATCTGCATTAACTCAAGTGGTTCACTCCAGACCGACAGGTTGGTGGGAGGAGCTAATTGTTTTAACAGCTTTTTCACCACTATTGCCCCCTGTTGGTCAGCAAACTCCCTGACCAACATACATACTTGTACTGTAATACATGCTACTGTTTGACTGTACTTGTACTCTAACATTCTATCTAATGAATATATTCATCATCAATCAGATGGGCATTGCTGGGATTATTACTCAGGTTTGAATTCCTCATTGATTTCTTCCTGCAGAGGGTTGGAACTCCACCTTATATGGCTCCTGAAACGATCCTGAGGTGCAGATATGGGAAGTCAGTCGACTGGTGGGCCCTCGGCGTCATCCTGTTTCAGTTTTTAACGGCGCAGACCTTTTCTAATCCATCGTTCATGGTAAGACTCTTTAGATCCACATCACAGCAGATCTGAAAGTTGTCTTGTGCTTGAACAATGATTCAAATGTCTCTTCTCCAATACTTTGTGATTGACCTTCTAAAAATTCTCGCCTCATCCTTTTGGTCACAAACGTCTTCTCTGGCTTCTTTTCCAGATGACGTCCAGTGGCCCTCAGAGAGCCATGTGGCGGAGGAGGCCCAAGACCTCGTCTTCGGGCTCCTGGCCATGCATGCCATGCACCGGCTGGGCACAGGTGAGTGGGAGGACAGGTGGACTACACTACACCGTAGATACATTTGGTCAGGTAGCTCTCGGGACAGCTCAACATTTACAGACATAAAACTACATTCATCATTATCTGACCCTTCCTGTTTTTCCAGGAGGGATCCATGAGGTGAAGGAACATTCCTTCTTTGAAAACCTTGATTGGAACACCCTCCTGGAGCAGGATGTCCCATGGGTGACGGGGAAAAGACAGGTAAGTCTGAACAGACAAACCCAGACTCCCATTTGACAGGAGCAGAGCGGTAGCTGCTTTGATAGCGGGCAGTTAGCGACTTAGCGGCGCTCATTTCAATCTTCTTTGATGTTTAAACAGTTCGATTCATGGTCAGGGCAATACCCTGAAATCTTCCGATTTCTTTTCCCTCCATTTTGGACGGATTTTGATTACCGGGACGTTTAGAGGCGAATACATTTGGATCAACGTAATAACAGCTGATTTATTTGGTGACATTTAACGTTTGTTTATTTCTGTGTTCTCTACAGTCCAGCCGCCAAAAGCCCAGGAGAAGCCCATCAGCAGCGTTCAGAACGAGCTGCCGGTTGATTGGGCTGAACCGGATCTGTCACCGGGTGAAGTCCGGCAGGTAGGAGACCCTCTAATGAGACCTTCTAGTATCTGTTTCACCTGTCACTCGTTTTACCTGCGACTTTTATGGGCTGCTGTTCGCCACCACTCTTACAACTACTGACTGTGTTATCTTACTAATTCCCGGTGAACCCGGACTCCCCGACTAGGAGCTCTCTGAACCCGGACCCCTCTGAACCTGGTGCTTGTCTCTCCAAGTGCCCCCTAATGACCAATGTTAAAGTACAGTAGCGTAGTAGGCCAAACAAGTTTATTTAATATCGTTGGCCACGATCATACACGGATGGAACAGTGTGTTTAATAATCAACTGTACTTAAATGATAAATCACGTCAAATGCACTGCATATGAAAATTAAATAAATGTCATAAAATGACTGTAAAAAATTCTTCAATGTTATTTGAAAATGTAAACTTAGTGGACAGTGACTAGAATGAAATCCTGATTCACTGCATTCAGAGACATCCCATCACAGACTGGGGGCGTCTCAGAGCCTGAACAGCTCATGCGACCAGAAGAGGGCAGACAAGTCTTTGATTTCATCCCTTGTCCTGTCAAGTCTTTGATTTCATCCCTTGTCCCGTCACACCGACGCATCCATGTCGCTCCGTCTCTTCCCAGACATCCTCCTGTTTGCATTTGATGGTTCTGCTACACTTCATGTTTTGTCCAGCAGCTGCAGGGAGCTGGATCATCTTATTTAAATGTGCTTTATTCCACCATTTGAAAATGTACAGTAACTCAAACGAGGATGTAAGCCAGAGTTTGTGTTTGTAAGATTATCTACTTTACCCAAGGGTGAAGAGCGAATAGACTTGGGGGTAAACAGAGTGTTTGTCATGCAGACAGAATTCACTGTGTGGAAACATGACTGGCTGAAGGTGGTTATCGGCTGGTGGTGGTGGTGTGTGTGTGTGTGGGGGGGGGGGGGGGGGGGCGTCTGAGCTGTCTGGCCCAGAGTCCTGCTGCTATAAATTCATGCTCCTTTTGCGATAGTCTCCTTCTTTTGTTGGTTATCAATTCATATTTTTAATCACGCACCCTGTGGGATGCCTCAATAGGTGTGGATCTTTGGAAGTACCTGTATGCCTTTTGTTCTGCTTTAGCACAAAGTTCTCAAATAGAGCAGAAAGTTCATTCTGAGGAAGGATCAATTCAAGTCGTGTTTGGCATGTGGGACTTTCATTGGAAGCACTATAGGAAGATCTCGTGTCGCGTGCCTCAGAAATACACGTTTTATTAAATCCTATGATCATCTGGTCAGGTAGAATGTATCCCCCCCCCCCCCCCCCCCCCCAGGCTCTGTCTCTTTTCCGGGGTGGCACGGTGACGCATTCATGGCGCTGTTACCTCACAGCAAGGAAGTTCTGGGCTCGAGTCCCTTCTGAGCAGACACTGCAGAATGTTTATGTTCTCCCGTTTCTGCGTGGGTTCTCTTCCTCCCACCTCCAGAAACATGCATCTTCGGTGAATTGATCACCCCGAATTGTCTGTAGGTGTAGGTCGGAGGGACCGACGGATTGTTTTCCATCTTATTTGTTATCTGCAGAAGTGAGAAGGTTAAATGAATTAGTTCTGTCCACTCAACTCATTTTGTTTCCAGCGCATAACTAAAAAAACACACAATTTTTTTTATTTTATTTTTTACTTAAATGTTCAACACATAACTATAAACTTTGTGAAGCTATTTTACTAGGCCTGAGCGCCTATCCTAGGCGCAAGGGGCTTGCCATGCTGTTGACAACGACCAACACACTCACGCCCACACAACAGCACACACACACACCAACACACAACAGCACACGCCCACACACACCAACACACAACAGCACACACACACACCCCAACACTAAACAACATGCACACACAGACGCGTAGCCCTCGTCGACTCGAGACCATTCCGAAAATGTATTTTGTGTAAAAGGGGCTATTGCTTTTGCAACGCAGAAGACGACAAGTTGACGAGCGCAGTGAGTCAACCCTCGGCATCCAACTTTGCCATGCTGTTGACGACAACCAACACACCCACGCACACACACACACCCCGACACTGAACAACACACGCGCACACAGACGCGTAGCCCTCGTCGAGACCATTCCGAAAATGTATTTTGTGTAATAATCGCGCACTCAGAAAAAAGCTTATACTGTTTTTGCTAAAAATATTATATTATTATTTTTAGGCCCGAGCGCCTATCTTAGGCGTAAGGGGCTATTGCTTTTGCAACGCAGAGATAGTAGAAAGATAGTTTGCCAGAAATTATTGAAACTTACCAGAATATTCCCTCATGTGGTCCCGATCAAAAAACCCAATCGTAACCATGTTGTTGTTTTTACGGTGTTACTATGGTAATGGCCGAAGTTCCCCATGTTAGTCTATGACGAACGACACGATATTATCCCATTATATTTAAAAAGAAATTTTACCATGGAAACGTCCCAAATTTGCCACATACAATCTGACCCGCATGCCGGTCGGAAAAGTCAATCGTAACCGTGTCGTTATATTTACCGTGTTGCCGTGGCAATGGCCGGCATTCCCCATGTTAATCAAATGAGTGCGACACAAAACAATCACCAATCTTATGAAAATGGCATATTAGCATGGAAACGTCCCAAATTAGCCACATACATTCTCACACACATGCCGGTTGAAAAGGCAATGACACCCAGGCTGCATTTTTTACGCTGTTGCCATGGCAATGGCCAAAATGTCCATGTCGTAGTGGGCGACTGCTGCCATGCAAGGCGCCGCCAGACCCACTGGGGGCAATTTGGGCTTCAGTGTCTTGCCCAAGGACACTTCGATATGTAGCCAGTCGTAGCTGGAATTCAAACCACTGACCAACTGATCATGGGCCGACCCAAGGCAAGTCAACGTCTCTGGCTGTTGTTCAGTGTACATTCTAGAGTGAAACTACCTACAGCGGGTTTACGAGAGCTTTAGTGTCAGATTCGTTGAACACACGGCCGGTCGATAAGGATGAATCGGAGTGTGTTTTATTGATAAGAGCAGCCTGCTGCTTCTGTCAACCAGCACTGAAACATTTGTATAAGAGGATAATGCAGCGTGAAAACACGCGCCCCGCCCCCAAGTATTATTAGCTTTCCCATCAAATGAAGGGGGAAAAAATAGTAGGGTCTCTCATATTGCGAAATTCTGAGAGTGGAACAGATGTGCTTTAGTCATAAAAAAAAAAAATCTAACTGATATGAGTTCTGCTGGCCTTTAAAAGCAGAGCGACGAAGAGGTGAGTAGAAACCTGTTGAGGTAAGGTAAGAGTTTCACATTTAATCTTTAACTTCTGGCCACACTGGTTTTTCAGTTTGTCAGGTCATTGCTGTAACTAAAACTATAAGTATAGTGATTAAAGTAACTATGTATGTGAATGATCTTTGTCATAATCTGGCTAATACTGTGCACCATTTTTATGATGATGATACATTAATTTATTGCTAATCCCTGAGTAGCTGCAGTCAGCCTTTGATACTGTTCAGTCCCGTTTGACTCAGTTTCAGTTGGTACTGAATGCAGATCAATCAAAGACCCAGCAGCTACCTTCTAACCTCCCTCGGTTGTCAACTACTCGTGGGGTTGAAATTGAAATGATCACGTCTTATAAATACTTAGACATTATGCTTTATGAGAACCTGTCTTTTAAAATACACATTGATAAACTTGTTTCTAATTTAAGACTAAAATTGGGCTTTCTTTTTTTAGAAATCAATTCTGTTCTTCATTCCGAGTCAGAAGACATTTGATTACCATGACTCTTTTTTTATACACCTTTGCTGGACTATGACCTGCTTTTTAGGAGACTTGCTTTTTATGAATGCCTCTGGTCATTTTTTAAAGGAATTGGACACTGTTTAATTATCACTGTGCTTTACATTTTATTACTGGTTGCAGCTATCGGGTACATCGTTGCGCTTTATATGCTGTTGCATATCGTCCATCTTTATATTCCCATAGACTCTCTCACTGGCAGATTTCTATTTATTTATATATGCAGACCCTTTCCAAAAAAATTGAATATCATGGAAAAGTTACTTTTTTTCCATAATTCCATTCACAAAGTAAAACTTTCATAGATTATAGATTCAGCACCCACAATTGAAGCCATTTCAAGTATTCATTTGTTTATTTTTACATAATTTGAGCTTCCAGCTCATAAAATCCATGAAAACAGGAATTCCAAAAATTAGAATACTGTAAAGAAATCATTCCAAATTTTGCAGGACATGAATGTTTTAAACTGAGTGTCACACGCTAATCCTCTACTAAACTCAAATCACCTGCACAGATTTCTCCAGGTGTCATTAAACTGCATCAGTGTCGCTCAATTTTCTCAGTTCGGTTCAATATTTAATTTGGTTTCATTCTTGTGTAAATATCGCCTTGTTTTGCTTTTGTAAAGATTTGAGATTTTTTGATGTTTTTTGTGTGTCTGAAGCCGTGAGACGTCACAAAATTTTGTTATGCTAGGATAATGACAATAAAGACTCTTGAATCTTCAATATGGGGAAGAGTGCAGATGTGACAACAGGCCAGGACCAGGACCATCATTGATACCCTCAGTGGTCCCCAACCACTGGTCCGTGGCAGGAAAAAGGTTGGGGACCACTGCTCTATCGGATGGGTAAGCCACAAAGGTTCATCGCTAAGGAGGCTGGCTGTTCATAGACTGCTGTGTCCAAGCATATCAAGGGAAGGTCTAGTGGAAGGGCAAAATGTGGCAGGAGAAGATGCACCAGCAAATGAGACGACCGTGGGCTTCAGCGGATTAGCAAACAGAAGATTCAAGAATCTGGCAGAGATCCAGAAAGAGTGAGGCGGGAGTCACAAACCACCACATTCAGATGCATCCGGGAAATGCGCTACAACTGCCAACGTAGGAAGCGTCTCAACTGGGCCTAGGAGGAGAAGGACTGGACTGTTGGCTAGTGGTCCAAGATCCTCTTTTCCAATGAAAGTAAAGTGTGCGTTTCATTGGAGAAGCGGTCCAAGGGTTTGGATGAAAACGGGGGGAGGAAAGGAACCCAAGGTCCAGTGTGAAATATCCACGGTCAGTCAGTCACCAGAGCAGGTGTTTGTGAACTCTGCTTTCTTGAATCCAAGGTCACCACAACAGTCTACCAGAATGTTATAGAGGACATCATTCCTTCTGCTGAGGATCTGTATGGTGATGCAGATTTCATCTTCCAGCAGGACCTGGCCCCTGCCCACACCGGCAGAAGCACAAAAACCTGGTTTGATGCCGATGCCATAATAATGCTTGACTGGCCAGCCAACTGGCCGGACCTAAACAACCTTGAGAATCTATGGGGTATTCTCAAGAGGAAAATGAGGGGCCCCAGAGCCAACAACAAAGAAGAGCTGACAGCAAGCATCAAGGAAGTCTGAGCTTCCATAACTCCCAGTCAATGCCCCAGGCTGATTGCCTCAATGCCCCAGGCTGATTGCCTCAATGCCACGGAACATTGAAGCATGATTATTGAGGATTGACATCTCCTTTTGCAAGTACTATATATTGATTGATTTGATGTGATCCTAATATATTTATTTTTTTATCTGCTAAAACTTAGAAGTAAATGGTTATTTTTTCACACTATTCTAATTACAGGTATTTGAATTCCTGTTTGGGTTTTTTTGAGCTGGAAGCTCAAACTTTGTAGAAATGCACAAGTGAATACTTGAAATTGTTTCAAATGTGGGCCCTGAATCTATATTCTATGAAAGTTTGACTTTTTGAATTATGGAAATAAATAAACTTTTCCATGATATTCTACTCTTTTGGAAAGGGTCTGTACATACATAGAGGCTCTCATGTGGGCCTGGAGGCCCCTCTCAGGACCTGCAGCTCCGCTTGCAGATAGAACTCTTCACTGATCAGTCGTCTTGGGATGCGCACGCAGTCGAGCAAGATTAAAGAGCTTGCCATCATGTCATGTTTGCAGAAACACGCCTTCCTGGCCCAAGGAGTTTAATGCGGCAGCTGGGTGAAGAGAGAAGAGGGTGGGTGCAAGCACACACTCTAGCTTCACGCCACGGTTGACAGAAAGGCCTTGTTTTGTGTGTTCCCAGTGCCTTCATTTCCTCATGGAATTGCCGAATGATTATGGTTATCAGCTGTGCAGTACATCTATAGATCTCAAGCACCTTCCAGAGAGTTGAGAAATCGAGGGCGTCATCAATCAGAATCAGAAGAATCAGAATCAGAATCAGTTTATTGTCAGTGAGGGTTCACAGACTAGGAATGTTTCTCTGTGAAGTCGTGCTACATGTAACAATAATGACAAAATACAAAAACATACAAGTACAGACACATCAGCAGCAGCAGGAGTGGATACACAGATGTGTACTAGCAGCAGTAAACTAGCGTAATCACGCAGTGCAAATAGAACAGTGCAAGTTATCAGTTATGAAATGTTCAGGAGTCCGGGACAGAATTATTAAGTGTTCATGAGTCTTACAGCCGAGGGGAAGAAGCTGTTCTTGTGGCGGGAGGTTCTGGTCCGGATGGACCGTAGCCTCCTGCCTGAGGGGAGAGGGTCAAAGAGTCCATGTCCAGGGTGAGAAGGGTCGGCTGTGATCCGACCTGCACGCCTCCGAGTCCTAGAGACATTCAGGTCCTGGAGCGATGGCAGCTTGCAGCCAATCACCTTCTCTGCAGCACGTACAATGCGCTGCACTCTGTGTCTGTCCCTGGTCTGTCCCTGGTCTGTCCCTGGTCTGTCCCTGGTCTGTCCCTGGTCTGTCCCTGTATCTGTCCCTGTGTCTGTCCCTGGTCTGTCCCTGGTCTGTCCTTGGTCTGTCCCTGTATCTGTCCCTGGTCTGTCCCTGTATCTGTCCCTGGTCTGTCCCTGGTCTGTCCCTGGTCTGTCCCTGTATCTGTCCCTGGTCTGTCCCTGTGTCTGTCCCTGGTCTGTCCCTGGTCTGTCCCTGTATCTGTCCCTGGTCTGTCCCTGGTCTGTCCCTGGTCTGTCCCTGGTCTGTCCCTGGTCTGTCCCTGTATCTGTCCCTGGTCTCTCCCTGTGTCTGTCCCTGGTCTGTCCCTGGTCTGTCCCTGGTCTGTCCCTGGTCTGTCCCTGGTCTGTCCCTGGTCTGTCCTTGGTCTGTCCCTGTATCTGTCCCTGGTCTGTCCCTGGTCTGTCCTTGGTCTGTCCCTGTATCTGTCCCTGGTCTGTCCCTGGTCTGTCCCTGGTCTGTCCCTGGTCTGTCCCTGGTCTGTCCCTGGTCTGTCCCTGGTCTGTCCCTGGTCTGCTCCAGATGTGGGGAGTGGAGTGATCTCTAAGAGGCTGTAAACACGATCAGACTTTGACAGGTTGAGATTTCATCTGCTCCATGATGGGTTTGTCGTTTTACCTCAACCTGTTCAGGCCCGTAATGTTGGGACTTGAACCAGTGACAGACTGCTGGGAGATCAACGCAGCACTGGAACACAAGCCCTTCACACAACGACACACTGGAGGTCGCCCGTTTATAACAGCAGTAAACAGCCTGTTCAGGCGTCCAGCTGCTGCAGAGCTAATTATTCACACCGGCTTTCTGGGACGATGATGCAACGTCTGCTCAGGGTCGCTCAGGGTTTGAGCGCCGAACGGACAAACACAGATCTGGCTCCGTTTGATCTTGAAGCCTTTTGGAACTGGTTTCTGTGTCTAAGGTGAACACCAGCTGGTGACAAAGAACATTTCACAGTGGCCACAAACGCTTCAGAATCAAAGACTGGGAGTTTAGGGTTCGCTTCTGACTGTAAGCAAACTGATCGTGTTATTGATTTGTTGTTCCTCTCCAGAGTCCTGTGAAGCCATGGCCTCCCTTCTTCCTCTCCTCTCGATGCTTCTGGGTTTCCTGAGTGTGGCTCAGTCTCAGTTGAGGGTGTTTGACCTGCGGGCCACTGGTCTTCCCGCTGACGTATTTGGAACGGTTAAACCAGACGGTTACGTGAAGGTGTTTTGTGGTGCATCTACTCTGGGTATTACATCCATCCGTCACAATGAAGTCAACCCATGGTGGGGAGAAGAGTTCTCCAACTTCAGCGCTCAAGAGAACGACATACTGAGGCTTGAAGTTCATGACAGTGACCTTGTCTTCGATGACCTGCTGGGAGTCTGCCAGAGACAGATCAAGCCAGGAACCAATGAGCATGACTGCTTCCTGCAGGAAGGCGGGACCCTCCATTATTCCTACACCCTTGGTTGAGTTGCAAGCCATGCAAAGACGTGTCTGACCTTCAGTCATCTGCCAGACTGGCTCTAGCCCAACCAGAAGTAACCCAAGTTCAGGTTCATCCATCAATGAAGGTTCTGCTGGTGACTCTGTCAGAGCACGTCATTGGCTCGACTGTTTCCAAGGAGATGATGAAGAAATAAAACTGCATCAACCAAACCTCATGCTGTTTGTGTCATCTTTCATCAGAAGCTGCAGGAGTGACAGAAATAACCAGTCCAGCTCTTTTATCTGTGGTTGACTCAGAGCTCAGTTTAGGAGAGTCCTGATGTTCAGCATAAAAGTTCCAGAAAGCCTCCAGCAGCAGCAGCAGCAGCAGCAGCATGACGTCTCACCGATAATCAAGAGATTAGGATTGTGTCCAGAAGGGCTCTCGGTGTGTCGCTGAGACATGATCCGTTAACCTAAAGTCAGACTGGTTCTGTCCGCTTAAAGGTGGTACTTTAGTTTGAGCCAACTGCTAAAGGTAAAATGATGGGTTCCAACTCTATTGAGCACTTTGATAAAAATAAGAAAAAGAGTAGGCATGCTGCCTGTTTGATTATTACATATGTAGAAAAGCAATAGGGTCAATAAAAACAGAATAACTTTCAGGATGATGCTGATCTTAGAAACTCATTTCAACACAGAAGCACCTGAACAATACCTCCTCAGGATATTTCAGGTAGTCTCCTGTACTCACAGCGGTGTCTGGACACACCAACCCCAGTGATGCCGATAATATCACAGTGACCATTGAGCCAAACAGTCCAGCTCTGTTCCATTATGCAACACTGGGAGTGTAGCAGGTGGTTGTCGGTGTCACGGGAGGGTGAGGTGAAGGTCACATGAGGTCAGTTGGCCTTTAAAAATAGAGGATCAGCTGACAATGTGGAGAGAAACCAGGGATGAAGAGTGCAGGTAAGTCTGCTGCTGCCGTTCTTTCATTTCTACTCATCTTCACTAATTATGTTGCGACTTTCAGCTCCCCAATCGAACTGGAGTCCGCTTGGCCAGGTGTGAAAACGACTCTTGAAGGAGATGATGAGGTGGAGGGAACACGTAGAATCATCTCAAGTTATTTTCACACCGGACCAAGCGGACTCGGTTCGATTTGGGGAGCAGAGAGCCGCAACACTGTTGCATTCATCACTTGTTTCTGTTCTGCTTTCACACTGCGATTTCTAAAGCGATCCGGAATTTCTGAGCAGCATCACGTGGTTGAAAGGGGCGCTCTTTGATTGGACAAAGTAGGAGGGGAAGTCCCTCCCTCTCCCATGTTTGTTTTGGTTTGGAGTGTGCACTGTACTTCCTCTACCGCGTTACTACGTACATTTGGTCCTGTGTTTAGTCCGGTGAGCTTTCACAATGAACCGAACTAGGGTTCACTTGCAAGCGAACCGAGCCCCCCGTTTTCAGGCGGACCAGAGTTCACTTGTTTGATCCGCACCAGAGTTCGGACTAGCTTTACCACCTGCCCAAACAAAGCAGACTATCTGAGGAAATGAACTCTGGTCTGTATAAAGCGGACCAAACAGCGCTGGTGTGAAAGCGACTTTAGACACCAGTAAGATGGATTGTCACTACATTATCGGATGGATGTGATCAGCTGACATCGCTGACCTCGACAATGACAGCAGAAAATAAAGCCTCATGTCTGAGGTGTGAACGACAGGATGGCATGAAAAATAAACTGCACTTATTAAAAGTATCAGTACATTGGAATCAATTTGTAAATCACCATCACAAATAATTATTTATCTATGTACTCAGAAAATACAATATATTGCTTTAAAGTGAATTTTATTGGCCTACATTTTTAGTTAATGAACAAAGATGAATGAAAAAAGGCTGAATAAAGTAGTACAGTGGTAAATCAGATCTAAACTAAGACTAAATTACTACACTGTACTAAAACAAGGTTACATCAGAGCCTAAACCAAAGTACCACTAAAACAGAAATAAAACCGGCTCTGCAATTAGCTAAACCAAGACTGAAACTGATTAGGACTTACTGGTACTAAAATAATTAGCTCATGTTGTCACAGCCTGTGTCCTTTCCCCACTAACTCCCCCGTCTTCTCAGATCCACCTCCTGAAATCAGTTCATTCCTGTCACCTGTGCTCCTGTCAACACCTGCATCACATCTCCCATCAGCCTGGACTCCACATACAGTGGTACCTCAGCTTACGAATGTCCCTACATCCGAAATTTTCAGGTTACGAAGTTTCTGAATGGGAAAATATTGCCTCTCGTTACGAAGGCGTTTCAGGCTACGAAGTCAAAATTAGCTGCTCGTAGCTGCTCTGCCATTGGCTATCGCCTAAAATCTGCCTGGCAACCCGTTGCGTATGCGTATCCCAGCACGCTATTCGTGTCCCCCTCGTGTCCCCCAGAAAAAGTGTTGACAAGTCGGGCTATTGCTCATTATGATGACGTCTGCCTCGCACATTTCCGGCGGATTGTCAAAAGCCGGCAAAAGCAGACGTCATCGGATCAGTTTTTCAAGAAACGCGAGGCAGAAAACACCGCAAAGGACCAGTAAACAAAGAGGACAAAAAGTAACAGCTAACAGGTAGATTAATATTTAAAAAAAATATCATAATGTAGCGTCCGTCGGACGCTGGAATAAGCACACGACGGGTAACTCTCCGTGTGTGTGGGTGCCGCGAGGAGGAGGAGGGGAACGGGAGAGCTGCGGGAGAGCTGCGGGAGCTACGCAGCTCTCCCGTTCCCCTCCTCCTCCTCGCGGCACCCACACACACAACACACCGCCCCTCCTCCCTGGATGCCTTTGCGGACTCTCTGCAGCGTAGGAATAATGAACTTTTGCGGGGCTTGGAACGGATTAGTGCATTTACATTCAAAACGCGGCTCTACTTACGAAGTTTTCACGTTACGAAGCTAGTCCCGGAACGGATTAAATTCGTAAGCTGAGGTACCACTGTATACTCAACTCAGACACCACACCCCTGGCAGATTTTTCGCGATGATTCCTACTTTCCAGCGTTCGACCTCCCGTGCATCGACCCTGCCTGATTCCCGGGGGAGCAGAACACATATCAATGGAGAAAATCTCTGCTTCCCAACCAACGCCCCAAAAAAACATTTGAAATATTTTACAGAAAGTTGGTCTCCTTTTATTAAATCATAAAATATACCGGTAAATATTACAATCTGAGCCTGCCTGCTAGCGAAAGCCACCACAGCAGTGTAAGGCTGCTTTGCATGACTCATCTTGTTTTCGTTTTCATTGAGAAACCCGGTTTCTGTCACCAAGACAGAGTGGACCTCTTCATTATGTCACCTCCCAGTCATTCGAACTATCTATGTTTCATAGATAGGGCTGGGTTGGGGGGGGTGCGCGCGCTGGCCTTGGTTTTGTCGGCTGTGTCGGTGACTGTCGCTCCCGGTCCCTGGGCTGGTTCTTCTGCGTGTGGCTCTGGGGGGGCTCCGGGGGTCGCTCCCGGGCCCTGGGTTGGTTCTTCTGTGTGTGGCTCTGGTGGGGCCATGGTGGTCTTTCTCAGGTTGCTGTGGCTGCTTGGGGTGATCTGGGGGCTCATGCTGCCATTGTTGGGTCCGGGATGGCTGCCCCGTTCTTAGGTGGAGCTGGGTCAGTGTTTGTGGCTCTCACTATGCTCTATCTCTTCTTCCTCAGATCCGAGAACTTGGTGATCCATACTTTCCTCTAGAGGCTGATGTGAACCTGGTGTATTGGGACAACTCTTGGTGATGATTGGATGAAGGGGTAGAATTAAGGAGCACAAATAAATCCATTGCACTTTCTTCTCAGAACACTGTGTATTTGTCACTTTGTGTTTGTCCATGTTGTGTGTTCACTGCGGTGTGCACAGCCCTCTACGGCGGTAAGCAGGTAATAAAACCAATAAAATATGAATAGGCTAGTCTGCCAAGAGGGCAGGTAACGGTCACAATCACTATAAGAATAAAAAGCACAGAATCTAGCAGAGACTGACGTTGTGTACGTTGTTACTGTGGAGCACGAATACAGACGAGTTAGAAGGGGGAAAAATACAATATATCATAGTAACAACATCTTGTTTTCATAACGTAGAACAGAATCAATGAAAAGAGAGGAAGAAAGAAACATGCAAAAAACAACAATCTATTTTTGGAAACATATCTAAGAAAGGAAAATCCAGTATTTCTTTTATTTATTTTTTAAACAACACTGTTTTTTCCAGATTGTTTCGGGTTGTGGATTATAAACCCTGAAAGCAGCCTGCTCCATCCCGCGTCACGGATAGGCCACTGCGCGCCACTGCGCGTCCTATAATGATGTGGATGCTGCGTGGAGGGAGGAGGAGCTGGGAGGCAGCAGAACGCACACAGTAGCCGCGACAGGAAGATGGAGGACGGCGTGGCGGCGGCGGCGGCGGCGACGCGGTGCGGACCCGCAACCTGCTGCGACATCACCGCTAAACGCAGGTGAGTTCTCCGCTGCTCCGCGCGGCGCGGCGCGGCGCGGCGGGGAAAGATAACGGCGCGTTTCACGGGCGGTGCCTTCCTCGCATTCAGATGGAAAGCAACGGAATACCGGCTGCACGGACGAGGCTTCGTGCCGGCCTCGCGCGCGACCGCCCACCGGGTCGGTGATGAAAGGGGCCCGCAGAGGCCCGGTCGGGTGAAGGCGCAGTCCCAGCAGGGCCGAGCGGCCGCTCAGCGCGCCGGCTGTCCCGGCTGTCCGTGGATATGGTTCCACCATTCCCCGACTCCGTGGGCCGGGATCGCTGCTCTGCTGCAGGCTCGTGCACGAGTGTGGTGTGCGTTCATTACAGGGAACATCAGTGCGTTGTGAATAAGTGAATGAAGCAAAGAGGATTTTAATAATCATGAACGTCTCAGAGGGTTCAGGGAGACACTGGAGGTGGTGGCGGCGGCTGATGGCTCAACTGAGACTGATGAAATGGTAACCTTGGTGACCCTCCATAGACTTGAGGTTCAGGGTGAGCATAGCGACAACAGGAACGAACTACAGTAATACAGAGCGTGGTATTAAAGACCAGCAAGATGATTGGCTGGCTGGGTGGGCGTGGCCTTCTGATGAGAAAAGATGAGAGCCCCTGAGCATGTTCCTAATAAGCGTGAACGATGGAAATCGCTGTCTGTCTGTCCGTCCGTTAGCAAGATAACTTAAGAAGTTCTAGACAAATATGGATGAAATCCTCAGGAAATGTTGGGATTGGTACCGGGAACAGATGATCAGATTATGGCGATGATCCAGGAGAGATTATGGATTACTTCAAGATTTTCTTAAAACAGTCAATGGAGCTTCTAGATTTGTTCCTCAATATTTCAGTTGACTATTGATTGATGTTTATGGAATGTGACACAGTCATGTGGGGGGGGGGGGGGGGGGGGGGGGGTCCTCTATCTAACCACCGAGCCTTTATAACAAGGCATTATAACAAAGATGATCTTCCTGTAAAGTCCGTCACAGCTTCACACACTGAAAATATGGTCTTTTATGTGTTTCTGGTTAATCCTATGCTCATGAGACAACATTGATACGTTTATTACATTGTAATAACTAGGGATGTCCCGATCAGGTTTTTTTGACCCCGAGTCCGAGTCATTTGACTTTGAACTGTTACCGAATCCTGATCCGATTCTTCTTTAATTCATAAAAAAAATAAAGACGAGTGAAAACGGATCCAGTATGTTCCTTATTTTTTATTCTATTCATCTTATTTCAACGTTTAACTCTTAAACAGAACACTTCTGTGGCGCAGCTTGAACATTCAAGTAATCAATAAGATACTTTCTTCACTTTGTACTTGGACTAGAGCAACAGGAAATATTAAAAACGAATATTTAAAGTAAAATGAACAGCAGCTCAATCGCCAGGTTGTTGTCGTCCACTTCAAAATACTTCCACAGCGCAGACAGACTAGCTACTAGCTTCAAGCTGCTTCCCTGTTTAGCATCATTCAACCAATAGGAGCACAGGAAGTGATGTCATGCAGCACGCGTTACCATCTCCGTCTGTAGTAGAGAGGGCTCACTCTGTGCCACAGCCTAACTCCAGATCTGATCAAAAGTAATGACAACAAAGATCCATATGTATCCGAGTCCTGATCGGGAGCTGACGTCCGATTTCCTACTAATAACACTTATTATCACAAACACTGCCCAGATTTGTGATTCGTAGTTTACTTTGGCAGATTTGTGGCAATAATGTAACAACAAAAAGCTGATGTGAGTAATTTAAACAGAAACAACATGTCAGCCTTCTCTCATCACTGCAGCGTAGTGATAGTTCATATTTCATATCCCAGTTTGAGATCAAGCCACTGACGTATCGAGTTATTACCTTCTTATTCAGTAAGTATTAAAGCCGGAGCCGAAACAGGACAGCAATCGAAATGAGACTAAATAAAAACACAGACCAGAATGAAGCGACTAAATCTGGATTAATCAGAATCAAAGCGAGTCGATGAGGGTGTTGTGGCCGTTTCTTAATCTATACTTACACATATTCTCTGGAGCTGCAGTCGGCTGAGCTTTCTGAGACGCCGCCGCTCCTCTGATGAATCGGACTTCGCGCTGTGGCATCGCGTCGTTCTCAGCGCCGTGTGTCGCGGAATGGAAAAGGAACCTTTCCTTCAGACAGTATGACTGCCTCTGACACGACCTTCTATTATTATGGGATGTAAAACGGAAATTCATGCGGTGAGAGAACGATTTGCATTTCCAACCCCTTAATTAAAGACAGGGAATATTTCGTGTGCGTTTTTCTCTATCCTGAGTTGCGTCTGTGGCAAAGACGAGACCGTTAGCATGAAGCCATTTAGCTTAGCCTTGAAAAATTAATATTTATGCATGCGCTGTGCTGATTATTAAATATTAATGAATGCAAAAATGTTGTACCACACCTTTACTGCTCATGATGACATCACTTGTATCGCTTGTCAGTGAAAATGTGGCGCTGATGGATGCTGCATCCAGAAATAGACGGGGCTGCCCCTCCCCCATCGTACCCTGCGCCTCACGGAGAAGATCAATGTTAGTCCAGGGTTCGTGTGATGACCCCGTAGCTCCTTTGCTATTCCAGGGAGGACAAACGGGTTTACTATGTCTTCTAGAAGGTACCAGAACAGATGCAGGGGTCATTGTTGTTCTGCCCCTGAGCTGGCGATGGAGGCAATAAGTTAAGTCTGCCTAAGGGGCCATTCGGATCCAATCAGACGCTGTGGGGACGAAGTCGAGGTGATGCTGCTGCGTGGGAGGCTCCATCAGGAAGCTGGCTGGGGCGCAGCGTCTCTTCCAGCAGGTTTGCAGAGCGGTGTTCATCTTGAGTGGCCCGATATCGGCTAACGTTGCTCTAAAGCTGCCTGCTTGAACTTTTATTTGATCTCTTTCGCTGCAGCTTTTGTCTATTTCAAACATAAACATATAGGAAGGTGTTGACCTGCTAGCATTAGCGCCTGTCGAAGCTCCTCGGCTGCCTATTGGCAAGCTGAAGCTCCTCCTCTTCATCTTCATCTCTTTACACTTAATAGCAAATGTGTTAACATCATACTTGAGGGTCAAACTCTGAAAGAGTCATCTAGTGGGTGAGGTTCGAATCCCTGGGTGAATTTACCCTTAAGTCTGTGCTGAGTCTTTAATGGTGACGCCGGGGCCCTTTGCTGGGGGCTGTCTCTAAGGGTGACTGGGCGCCTTTTGTATTACAGTAAACCTGTATATCATTTATTATATCATTGTCTGTGTGTCTATATTGCAATTTAAAACATTTTTTCCCATTGTTATCAGCGTTGATTTAGAAACCGGAAGGGATTAAATTATTGATTTAACTTTGATTTGACATACGAGTGATTAGAGTTACGAGCTCGGTGCAGGAACGCTCACGGCCGAACTGTTGTTGGATTATCCAGTTATTTAATTTGCTGGATTATCTGAACACATTCGCATCCCTTGTTCTGTTAACACATTTCTCTGTGCGCTAACGCTAACAGGCATCATGTCTCCATTGTCTTTCTCCCAGCCTGCCAGCTCCACTGTGTGGATGGTCGGCCCTGCTTCCCACACCCCCAGACTGCACTGGGTGTAAATCACACATTCTAAACTCACACTGGATTTAGCTGAGATGAGAAGGATGAAAAAATGATGGTGCAATCAGGCACTCATAGTTCATCAATTAGAAATGCATCATGTCATTGGATAGGAGGTTGCATGCATCGTTTATACTTCCTGTTAAACACCAACACATGTCGGCTGCACAGAAAGGCTGAGGAGGCCAAGTGATGGTGTGTAACCATTACTCACATCATGGTGGCCGGACAAGCTGATTGGCTGGTTGGAGTGCACTATCAGGGCAGTATTTAACACCATCCATCCATCTTCTGCCGCGTCTCCGCTTTGTGGAGTTGCTGGTGCCGATCCCAGGTTGCCATGGATGAGAGGCGGGGTACACCTCAGGCGTGTCGCCAGCGCCTCGCGGAGCCGCACAGAGACAGACAAGAAAAGTCTACGGACAATTTGGTGTAATCAGTTGTGGAAGCAAGTCTTTTATCCATGTAGGATATGCATTTATTAATCACCCATACATGTATTAAGTGTATTATGATTGATTATGTTTGATACATCCTGAAACAGTTTGCCGTCTTCCTTTTACCTTGAATTCAGTGTTCTCAGACAACTGGACACTCCCTGTAAGACAACTGGACACTCCCTGTAAGACAACTGGACGCTCCCTGTAAGACAACTGGATCTTCCCTGTAAGACAACTGGACACTCCCTGTAAGACAACTGGACACTCCCTGTAAGACAACTGGACACTCCCTGTAAGACAACTGGACGCTCCCTGTAAGACAACTGGATCTTCCCTGTAAGACAACTGGACACTCCCTGTAAGACAACTGGACGCTCCCTGTAAGACAACTGGACGCTCCCTGTAAGACAACTGGATCTTCCCTGTAAGACAACTGGACACTCCCTGTAAGACAACTGGACGCTCCCTGTAAGACAACTGGACACTCCCTGTAAGACAACTGGATCTTCCCTGTAAGACAACTGGACGCTCCCTGTAAGACAACTGGACACTCCCTGTAAGACAACTGGACGCTCCCTGTAAGACAACTGGACGCTCCCTGTAAGACAACTGGACGCTCCCTGTAAGACAACTGGACGCTCCCTGTAAGACAACTGGACACTCCCTGTAGGACAACTGGACGCTCCCTGTAAGACAACTGGACGCTCCCTATACTCCCTATTTTCAGATAATCGTCCAGACGGCCGTGACAGTGTTCTTGTTTTGTTTTCCTTTTAATTAGATAGTCTGCACCTGTTAGCACATTTTAGACTGAACGAACTATTTTTGCCTCGACACAATTTACCTAAACGGCAATTTTTTGGAGGAAAACAGAAAGCCTGGAGAAAACTGGGGAGTTTGTGGAGACAACAAAGTCCACGCAGGTAGGATTAGAGCCCGGTACCGTCTTGCTATGAGGTGACAGCGCTAACCGCTACACCGCCTGCAGTGCTTGAGTAAAATGGGCAAATCCAAGAGGGGTAACATCGGCCTGCTGCAGCCTTCGGCCTCCCCTGATTGCATCTAGATGCGGCCTTGATGCCTCTGGTCTTCAACAGCGCTTATCGTCCATAGCGACCCATTTGGACCTTGTTAGCTTAATTGTTAACTCGACCCAGATGGGCCTCAGCTACGCGTTGCCAGAAAGAAAGTTCTCTATTAGTCCCGCGTGGTGAAATTTGTTTTCCACTTGCTATAGAATTTGTTTTTTTTAATATGTAATTGGAGAGATGGTCGAGTGGAGGGGGGGGGGGGGGGGGGGGTCACGTGGCAGCACCCAGGGAGCCACTTCTGGGGTTTGGTGCTTTGCTCACGGGCACCTCAGCAGTGCTCAGGAGGAAAACCGGCACCTTGCCAGCCACCACTGTTGATGTGTTGATGTTCTATAACATGTTATAATGAAATGAAAATTAAATTACGTTTTGTTTCTGCTCATTAATATTAAACGCCTGCCAGTGGAAACACATGCTGCTAGGATCATTGGTCACGTACAGTGAGATGGGTAAAAAGAAAAAAGACAGTATCCCCAAAGCACAAGCCCAAATATCAACCACAATAATCGTAACAGGAGAACGCGGGAATCGATTCGAGGCTCATATGGAAGATGGTATGGATCCCAGATTATTGTTTCTCTGTCGTGAGAAACTAGTTTGTATGGTCATGTTGACATTTTCTTTGGTTAGAATTCTTTAAGTCGCCCACTGAATAGAAACATTTCCTCATTTTAAGAGAAGGCAGCTGTTCAAAAATTTAATGTGGGTGCATCAACCATTTTGAAGTGGTTTCTAAAGGGCAGTGGAGAGTAGCCATGCTGGTGGCAATGGGATAAGACAATCTCCCCCTGGAAAGGTCACTTCCTCATCTACCCTTTTTTAGAAAGCAATTACTTACTGGTTTCCAAGGCAACCAGTAGTCCTGTGCCCACAGTGTAAACTGAAGGGATGATGTAATTCTCCTTTCCAATAAAGCCAGATAAAAAACTTTTCCTTCGTGATGTTTGTCATTAACCACAGGAAGGCCTAACCTTCATCATCAGACTGGGCTTGATGTACCACCAGGAGTCCTCAAGTCACCGTGACAACTGTGTCACGTCATGTTTGTATTACCAAACAATTCACATCTGAATTTTAACATTAGAAAAAGAATCAGTCAAGTCTCCCATTGAGCACAACTTGGTTGCTAGTTAAGTTTTTCAAAAAAGGTTTGAGAGTTTGTACTGAAGGTTTGGAGCCAGGACTTCATTACAAATCACACAAATTTAAACATTCAAATTAGGAGAGACAAGAAAACTATGTAAAGATGATTGTTTCTTGTAACTGGTGATTTGTGATTATTAGTATGTCAGAAAGCCTCACAGTCTAGGAGGGATTTGTTCAACTGATGGAAAGAAAGAGCTCAAAGACAGCCAGAGCATGATGGCAGGAAATGAAGACTGAGGTATGAACGAACAAATGGTACGAAAAATAAACGGTGGTCCAATTCTGCAGAGGAAGTCTTACTGACGTAACTTTCACTGAAGCTTCATTAGGCATCAGAATCAGAATCAGAATCAGAAGGTGTTTCTTGCCATTGTCAGCGAGGGTTCACAGACTAGGAATGTTTCTCGGTGAAGTCGTGCTACATGTAACAGTAATGACTAAATACAAACACATACAAGTACAGACACATCACAAAACAGCAGCAGCAGGAGTGGATACACAGATGTGTACTAGCAGCAGTAAAACTAGCGTAATCACGCAGTGCAAATAGAACAGTGCAAGTTATCGGTTATGAAATGTTCAGGAGTCCGGGACAGAATTATTAAGTGTTCATTCGTCTAACAGTCGAGGGGAAGAAGCTGTTCTTGTGGCGGGAGGTTCTGGTCCGGATGGACCGTAGCCTCCTGCCTGAGAGGAGAAGGTCAAAGAGTCGATGTCCAGGGTGAGAAGGGTCGGCTGTGATCCGACCTGCACGCCTCCGAGTCCTGGAGACATACAGGTCCTGGAGCGATGGCAGCTTGCATCCGATCACCTCCGCAGCACGTACAATGCGCTGCACTCTGTGTCTGTCCCTGGTGGTGGCGCCAGCGTACCACACGGTGATGGAGGAGGTCAGGACGGACTCCACGATGGAGGTGTAGAACTGCACCAACATCTGGGTCGGCAGCTTGAGTTTCCTCAGCTGCCGCAGGAAGTACATCCTCTGCTGAGCCTTCTTGATGAGGGAGCTGATGGTCGGCTCCCACTTGAGGTCCCGGGTGATGGTGGTGCCCAGGAAGCGGAAAGAGTCCACGATGGAGATGGGGGTAGGGGCGTATGTGAGGGAGAGGGGGGACGGTGGGGCTGTGACTTTCCTGAAGTCAACGATCATCTCCACTGTTTTCTGGCTGTACAGCTCCAGGTTGTTGCTGCTACACCAGGACACCAGCCGGTCCACCTCCCTCCTATAGGCAGACTCATCACCGTCCGAGATGAGCCCGATGAGGGTGGTGTCGTCCGCAAACTTAATCAGTTTGACGGACTGATGGCTGGAGGTGCAGCAGTTGGTGTACAAGGAGAAGAGCCAGGGGGAAAGTACACAGCCCTGGGGGGATCCGGTGCTGATAGTCAGGGTGTCCGAGACCGTAGACCCCAGCCGCACATGCTGCCTCCGCTCCGTCAGGAAGTCGGTGATCCACCAGCAGAGGGAGTCGGGCATGTCGAGCTGGAGCAGCTTGTCCTGGAGCAGTCCCGGGAGGATGGTGTTGAAAGCTGAGCTGAAGTCCACAAACAGGATCCTGGCGTAGGTTCCTGGGGAGTCCAGATGCTGCAGGATGAAGTGGAGGGCCAGATTGACTGCGTCGTCTACAGACCTTTTGGCTCGGTAGGCGAACTGCAGCGGGTCCAGGAGGGGGGCGGTGAGGGTCTTCAGGTGGTGGAGAACCAGGCGCTCAAAAGACTTCCTGACTACAGATGTCAGTGCTATCGGTCTGTAGTCATTAATCCTGTGATCCTTGGCTTCTTGGGGACAGGAACAATGGTGGAGGACTTGAAGCAGGCTGGCACATGACAGGACTCCAGGGAGGTGTTAAAGATGTCTGTGAAGACAGGAGTCAGCTCACTGGCACAATGTTTCAGGGTGGAGGGGGAAACATTGTCCGGCCCCGCAGCTTTACGGGGGTTCAGCTTTGTGAACTGTCTGTGCACATCCTGCTCCTGGATGCAGAGGACACACAGAACGCACGAGAGCACCAGAAGCATGACCTGCACCTGCACCCTTTAGTAATGAGAGTTCTGTATCCATCCATCCATCCAACCATCCATCCTCTACCACCTATCCAGGGCCAGTTCTTGGAGGCAACAGTCTCAGCAGGGACTTCCAGCCTTCCCTCTCCCCAGCCACCACCTCCAGCTCTTCTGATGCGTTCCTGAGGCGTTCCCAGGCCAGCCGAGAGACATATTCTCTCCAGTGTGTACTAGGTCTTTCCCAGGGCCTCCTCCCAGTGGGACACTCCCTGTAGTTGGAACACATCCTCCCATCCTCCTTGAAAAGGGGAATCACCACCCCGGTCTGCCAGTCCAGAGGTACTGTTCCCGACCGCCATGCGATATTACAGAGACATGTCAATGAAGACAGTCCCTGCACATCCATGGACTTAAGATTCTCAGGGCAAATCTCAGCCTCTTTTTCCTCCGTAGAAGACATGGTAACAGGATTCGGGAGATCCTCAAGATATTCTTTTCACCGCCCGACAATATTCCCAGTCGAGGTCAGCAGCTCTCTGCCTCCACTGTAAACAGCGTTGGCGAAGCACCGCTTTCCCCTCATGAGGCCAACCGATAGTCCTCCTACATGGCCTCGCCGAATTCCTCCCAGGCCCGAGTTTTTGCCTCCGTAACCACTCGGGCCACGGTCTGCTTGGCAATAAGACTCCTTCAACTTGCCGGTATCCCTTACTTCCCGACTCCACCGCCGGGTTCAGGGTTGCTGCCGCGACAGGCACCAGAGACTCTGCGACCACAACTCCGAGCAGCTTCTTTGACAATGGAGGTGGAGAATATGGTCCACTCAGACTCAATGTCCCCAGCCTCCTCCGGGATCTGGGAGAAGTTCTCCTGGAGGTGGGAGTTGAAGAATGCACTGACAGCGGGCTCTGCTAGACCTTCCCTACAGACCCTTAAAACATATTTTGGTCTGCCGAGTCTGTTTGGCCCCCTATCCAGCCAGCGGATCCGACTCATCACCAGGTAGTAATCAGTTGACAGCTCTGCCCCTCTCATTACTCGAGTGTCCAAGACACATGGCTGGAGGTCCGATAGCAGAACAATAAAGTCGATCGTCAACCTCTGGCCAAGGGTGCCCTGGTGCTATATGCACTTATGGACATCGCTGTGCTTGAACAAGGTATTCGTTATGGACAAACTGTGACTAGCACAGAAACCCAACAAGAGAACACCACTCCGATTTCCGTTTGCCCACGTGAGCATTGAAATTCCTTCAGGAGAACAATGGAGTCTTCGGACAGAACACTATCTGGAAAAGACATATGCTCATTTTGCCCAATTTTCCAAGCCCCACAGAATATTCTTTACTATGACTATGCACCGAACACCAAATGCACCAAATGAAAGATTAAGGGCGCATCTTTCATCAGAAAAAGAAGTGTGTTCCGGAGTTATTGCCCGCTTAAGAGCGGCAAATTTCAATGTCAGGGTTGGCAGTGAATGTTTGGGTCATGAAAAATGTCTTTTGACGTCAGTGGCACTCAAAGAGTTAAAGAAGTGGTCTCTATAGATTATACATTTTAATTGTGTGAATCACAATGACCGACTGAGATTATTCACATTAAAAAGAATAATCTAACTACTGTAAACATTATACGTTGCTTCTCAACACACTGGTGGACATTACTAATCTTTCTTGTGATTGACTAGTACTTGTTCTTGGGTTAGTTAGGGTGTGTTAAATTTAGCCATCAGTGATCACAGATTTGCGAGGTGGGTCGGCCATGGCGGCACTTTAATGACTGTGTTCTTCATCATCTACGCCGGCGTGAAAAGAGGACATTAGGTCAAACTGGGTGGTGTCATTAATTGTGTTGAGAAAACTACTGCTGGTTAAAGTTTCCAGATCAGTTGTGAGCATTAATGTACCAATATAGTCATTCAGAATTTAAAAGTTGAAACCTTTTTATTCTTGTTATTATATAAACCTGGATATTGTCCAGCTTTGTAATGTTTATATTGCGGCAGTGGCTCAGGGGGTTGGGACTTGGCCTGGGAACCGGAGGGTCGCTGGTTCAGGTCCAGGCCCAGACAAAATTACAGAGTGGTGGCTGGAGGGTGAAAAAGTAATTTCATTGTGTGTGTATTTCATGTGCTGCAGGCCATGAAGATTTCTCTCTTTCTCTTCTACTGACGTTATAATTAATGCAGAGGAACCTCACTCTGGCTGCTTGTGTCGGCAGACTCTCTCAGTTCATCATTATCCAAAGGTCACATCTGAATAACGACAGCTCCCATGTGAACTTTTCAAATATCATACGGCTTTCATGACAGGCAGTCCCTGCATGAGAGCGCATAATATAAATGTAACACACTTGAAATTCCCTCATCGTTCAGACAGAACAGCAAAAGATCCTTCACTTACAGCATGAAAACGTAATCCTGTTCTATAAATGGTAGAACGACAGTTCGTGTGATGGATCTGCATCCCACGCAGATTTCTAATCCCTGCACATTTCTATTCCCTGCACATTTCTATGTTCTTGCTAGCTCTGTGCTCGTTTATTTTTTTAGCCAATGGTTACTGCACTTCACATAGGTACAGCCCAAAACCTGGTTTTACATAAAGGTAATTCTGCAATCTGTGAATGTGAAGAATGCATTGTATTCCCACTTCAACACAGGTTCTTATCTTTTTTATTCTGGCCTGGTTATTATGGGAACGAGCCTCATGTTTATGACTTTTGATGCAGCATGAATGTTAATGAGAATCAGATATATAAGTGACAAATGGGAATTCCAGTATCACCTGAATGAAACGGATGTGGGAATTGAGGATGGGCCTTGAATGTGACACAGGTACGCCTGCAGACAGGTAAACAGAAGCAAATGGTATTCCCACCCTACAGTAGCTTAATTTCCCGTAGTAAGCTACTGTAGACAAATTGGCGTAGTGGTTAGCGCTGTCGCATCACAGCAAGGAGGTTCCGGGTTCCATTACATGCCTCAGTTTTTCAGTTTCACCCCAGCTCCAAAAACATGCAAGTCTGTAGCTGTGAGTGAAAGGTTGTCTGTCTTAGGTGGTCTCACGATGCGCTGGCGACACATCCCCACCTGGAGGGATGGAGGGAGGGAGGGATGGATGGGTGGCTGGAGGAAGGGAAGAAGTCCCAATTGTGGATAAAGTCACAATCACACAATATGAACGGGACATGAGTCAAAACGTGAGTCAGTACTTTCTTTATATTTTCTTAAGGGTCACCCACATCTCAGCGGCACCAAAACCAAACAAACTGAAATGCCACATGGTTCACCGTTACTCCGCCCAGTCCAAACCTCAACGTCCGTGGGGCAGCCACTCGGCGTGGTCTCCTACGCCGATTCCACAGAAAAGATCGCCAGCTTCTTTTCTGACTCCTGGAAGGTTGGTTCTGTCAGAGTCCAATATTTCGGTCCATCCGGGCTCTGTAGCTCAGCGGTTCAATCACCTGTCTCCAACGGCCACTCCAGTCATCTGCCGTCCTCTCTCTTTTCTCATTCCCTCGGTGATTCACCAGCAGGTGCGTCTGCTCCCACACCTGAATCGGGTCTGTGACCACGCCCAGCGCTGTCCACGCAGGGATCAACAGGGTGGGGTGGAAATTCCACAAAACATCTGGAACACTTAAAAATCAAACCAACCCATTTACAGCGATCACGGGCCTCCGAATCAGCTCGTTCATCACAGGAGGGATGGCTGTTCACAGCATACTTCACCATAGTAACGTGTCTATGAGATGATTTATAGTTTGTTACTCATCTAAACTCAGCTTGTTCATTTCAAGTGGAACAAGATCGCTGCTGTTCCCTTTATTTAGTAGTAGAACCTTTCATTTTAATTCCTGTCTCTAAACTCTTGTAGAGCTAAAATATTTGATCTGTCATGTATTATGTTTTAATTCACCCATTAAAAAGTCTCTTCAATGTCTCTTAAATAATAAAGCCCGCCTGGCTAATTAACTCCAGAAGGTTTCCTGGATGGATGCGGTGTCGTTCTCAGCTGGCTGTTTAGAAGCACTCGTCTTCATCTGCTTTGCTTTGCTCTAGAAGCACTCGTCTTCATCTGTTTTGTTTTGCTCTCGAAGCACTCGTCTTCATCTGCTTTGTTTTGCTCTAGAAGCACTCGTCTTCATCTGTTTTGTTTTGCTCTCGAAGCACTCGTCTTCATCTGTTTTGTTTTGCTCTCGAAGCACTCGTCTTCATCTGTTTTGTTTTGCTCTAGAAGCACTCATCTACATCTGCTTTGCTTTGCTCTAGAAGCACTCGTCTTCATCTGCTTTGTTTTGCTCTAGAAGCACTCGTCTTCATCTGCTTTGCTTTGCTCTAGAAGCACTCGTCTTCATCTGCTTTGCTTTGCTCTAGAAGCACTCGTCTTCATCTGCTTTGTTTTGCTCTCGAAGCACTCGTCTTCATCTGCTTTGTTTTGCTCTAGAAGCACTCGTCTTCATCTGCTTTGCTTTGCTCTAGAAGCACTCGTCTTCATCTGTTTTGTTTTGCTCTCGAAGCACTCGTCTTCATCTGTTTTGTTTTGCTCTAGAAGCACTCGTCTTCATCTGCTTTGCTTTGCTCTAGAAGCACTCGCCTTCATCTGCTTTGCTCTAGAAGCAATCGTCTTCATCTGCTTTGCTTTGCTCTAGAAGCACTCGTCTTCATCTGCTTTGTTTTGCTCTCGAAGCACTCGTCTTCATCTGCTTTGTTTTGCTCTAGAAGCACTCGTCTTCATCTGCTTTGCTTTGCTCTAGAAGCACTCGTCTTCATCTGTTTTGTTTTGCTCTCGAAGCACTCGTCTTCATCTGTTTTGTTTTGCTCTAGAAGCACTCGTCTTCATCTGCTTTGCTTTGCTCTAGAAGCACTCGCCTTCATCTGCTTTGCTCTAGAAGCAATCGTCTTCATCTGCTTTGCTTTGCTCTAGAAGCACTCGTCTTCATCTGCTTTGCTTTGCTCTAGAAGCACTCGTCTTCATCTGCTTTGTTTTGCTCTCGAAGCACTCGTCTTCATCTGCTTTGTTTTGCTCTCGAAGCACTCGTCTTCATCTGCTTTGCTTTGCTCTAGAAGCACTCGTCTACATCTGCTTTGCTTTGCTCTAGAAGCACTCGTCTTCATCGGCTTTGCTTTGTTCTAGAAGCAATCGTCTTCATCTGCTTTGCTTTGCTCTAGAAGCACTCGTCTTCATCTGCTTTGCTTTGCTCTAGAAGCACTCGTCTTCATCTGCTTTGTTTTGCTCTAGAAGCACTCGTCTTCATCTGTTTTGTTTTGCTCTCGAAGCACTCGTCTTCATCTGTTTTGTTTTGCTCTCGAAGCACTCGTCTTCATCTGTTTTGTTTTGCTCTAGAAGCACTCGTCTACATCTGCTTTGCTTTGCTCTAGAAGCACTCGTCTTCATCTGCTTTGTTTTGCTCTAGAAGCACTCGTCTTCATCTGCTTTGCTTTGCTCTAGAAGCACTCGTCTTCATCTGCTTTGCTTTGCTCTAGAAGCACTCGTCTTCATCTGCTTTGTTTTGCTCTCGAAGCACTCGTCTTCATCTGCTTTGTTTTGCTCTAGAAGCACTCGTCTTCATCTGCTTTGCTTTGCTCTAGAAGCACTCGTCTTCATCTGTTTTGTTTTGCTCTCGAAGCACTCGTCTTCATCTGTTTTGTTTTGCTCTAGAAGCACTCGTCTTCATCTGCTTTGCTTTGCTCTAGAAGCACTCGCCTTCATCTGCTTTGCTCTAGAAGCAATCGTCTTCATCTGCTTTGCTTTGCTCTAGAAGCACTCGTCTTCATCTGCTTTGCTTTGCTCTAGAAGCACTCGTCTTCATCTGCTTTGTTTTGCTCTCGAAGCACTCGTCTTCATCTGCTTTGCTTTGCTCTCGAAGCACTCGTCTTCATCTGCTTTGCTTTGCTCTAGAAGCACTCGTCTACATCTGCTTTGCTTTGCTCTAGAAGCACTCGTCTTCATCTGCTTTGCTCTAGAAGCACTCGTCTTCATCGGCTTTGCTTTGTTCTAGAAGCAATCGTCTTCATCTGCTTTGCTTTGCTCTAGAAGCACTCGTCTTCATCTGCTTTGCTTTGCTCTAGAAGCACTCGTCTTCATCTGCTTTGTTTTGCTCTCGAAGCACTCGTCTTCATCTGCTTTGCTTTGCTCTAGAAGCACTCGTCTACATCTGCTTTGCTTTGCTCTAGAAGCACTCGTCTTCATCTGCTTTGCTTTGCTCTAGAAGCATTCGTCTTCATCGGCTTTGCTTTGCTCGAGAAGCACTCGTCTTCATCTGCTTTGTTTTGCTCTCGAAGCACTCGTCTTCATCTGCTTTGCTTTGCTCTAGAAGCACTCGTCTTCATCTGCTTTGCTTTGCTCTAGAAGCACTCGTCTTCATCTGCTTTGCTTTGCTCTAGAAGCACTCGTCTTCATCTGTTTTGTTTTGCTCTCGAAGCACTCGTCTTCATCTGTTTTGTTTTGCTCTCGAAGCACTCGTCTTCATCTGCTTTGCTTTGCTTTAGAAGCACTCGTCTTCATCTGCTTTGCTTTGCTCTAGAAGCGCTCGTCTTCATCTGCTTTGTTTTGCTCTCGAAGCACTCGTCTTCATCTGCTTTGCTTTGCTCTAGAAGCACTCGTCTACATCTGCTTTGCTTTGCTCTAGAAGCACTCGTCTTCATCTGCTTTGCTTTGCTCTAGAAGCACTCGTCTTCATCGGCTTTGCTTTGCTCTAGAAGCACTCGTCTTCATCTGCTTTGTTTTGCTCTCAAAGCACTCGTCTTCATCTGCTTTGCTTTGCTCTAGAAGCACTCGTCTTCATCTGCTTTGTTTTGCTCTCGAAGCACTCGTCTTCATCTGCTTTGTTTTGCTCTCGAAGCACTCGTCTTCATCTGCTTTGCTTTGCTCTAGAAGCACTCGTCTACATCTGCTTTGCTTTGCTCTAGAAGCACTCGTCTTCATCTGCTTTGCTTTGCTCTAGAAGCACTCGTCTTCATCTGTTTTGTTTTGCTCTCGAAGCACTCGTCTTCATCGGCTTTGCTTTGCTCTAGAAGCACTCGTCTTCATCTGCTTTGCTTTGCTCTAGAAGCACTCGTCTTCATCTGCTTTGCTTTGCTCTAGAAGCACTCGTCTTCATCTGCTTTGCTTTGCTCTAGAAGCACTCGTCTTCATCTGCTTTGCTTTGCTCTAGAAGCACTCGTCTTCATCTGCTTTGCTTTGCTCTAGAAGCACTCGTCTTCATCGGCTTTGCTTTGCTCTAGAAGCACTCGTCTTCATCTGCTTTGTTTTGCTCTCAAAGCACTCGTCTTCATCTGCTTTGCTTTGCTCTAGAAGCACTCGTCTTCATCTGCTTTGTTTTGCTCTCGAAGCACTCGTCTTCATCTGCTTTGTTTTGCTCTCGAAGCACTCGTCTTCATCTGCTTTGCTTTGCTCTAGAAGCACTCGTCTACATCTGCTTTGCTTTGCTCTAGAAGCACTCGTCTTCATCTGCTTTGCTTTGCTCTAGAAGCACTCGTCTTCATCTGTTTTGTTTTGCTCTCGAAGCACTCGTCTTCATCGGCTTTGCTTTGCTCTAGAAGCACTCGTCTTCATCTGCTTTGCTTTGCTCTAGAAGCACTCGTCTTCATCTGCTTTGCTTTGCTCTAGAAGCACTCGTCTTCATCTGCTTTGCTTTGCTCTAGAAGCACTCGTCTTCATCTGCTTTGCTTTGCTCTAGAAGCACTCGTCGTACCTTCCTCACCCAGCAGCATTCAGCACAGAGACACGTCTGTCCTGGCTGGCTCTGATGTGAACCACGTTTAGGATGCTGCACTTAAATTCACTCTTCCTGTCGCCGAACTTTATCCATCCACTATTGAGAT
>NC_090900.1:1264399-1316899 GCF_040956055.1 Brachionichthys hirsutus | reverse complement strand
AGGATGACGCAGGGAATTATGGAGTCCAGCTACGGCCGGAAGCCGAGGGGTATTCTGAGAGTGCTGAGGCTGAGCAGCAACATCTCCACTCACATTCTAACTGTCCTCAGGCCGGAGCCATACCACCTGACCCCCTGCCTGGGGTCCGAAGCCCCCGGGGACAGGATGAAGCAGAGGAGATGCTGAATGCTGGCTACTCCAACTACATCTACACCCAGCCCCTCAACCAATCTGGGGGAAGACGCAATGTTCCGGCTGGCCAGAGCCCAGAGAGTTTAGATGCTGGACTTGTGGATGAAGCCTACTCCGAGCCCTGTGACATTTACTCGCTATCTGAGCATGTTTACGAGGAAATATGTGATGTTCCGACATCAGATGCACGCGCTGCAGACGGCGCTGGAGATACAGAGTCTCTCCGACAGAGGAGGGCTGACTTTCAGCTGTTGGAGGGGGTGGGAGGTGGAAGCTACCATCAGCAGGAGGCGGTGGGCTCCCGCCTTCGCCACTACGACGAACGGTCGGATGGGGAGTCGGACAGCCCGGAGAAGGAGGCAGAGTTTGCTCCATATCCACGTGCAGATAGCTGCGACCAGGAGGAGGACATTGACAGCATCGTGGCTGAGGTCAAAGAAAGCTTAAGCTCTCAGAGTCTTCACTGTGTGGAAAACACCATAGATGAAGAACGCGAGTCTCTGCAGGGGGACGAGAAACCCGAATCTAACTTCCAAACAGACTCAGACAAAAACCAGAAGGCTGCCATCCGACGGAAGCCAGCTAGAAAACAGTCTACAAGTCCTCCAGAGGAAGCTGTAGCAGTGAGGAACAGCCAGGAGAAAAGAGATGCCATATCCCTGGCCATCAAGGACATCAAGGAGGCCATAGAGGAGGTGAAGAACAGAACTGTGAGATCTCCTTACACACCTGACGAGCCTAAGGAGCCCATATGGGTGATGAGGCAGGACCTGAGCCCCACTGCAGAGTGTGACCTGCAGCCAACGCTGGGGGGAGATGTAAGTACAGCAGCTGTGGAGGCTATTGATCGGCTAATATTGGACAACTTCTGCTCTGTCACTCGGCGATGAATTGAAACATTTAGCTGGCAGAGAGGAGAAAGGGAAGGCCGCTCAGACATCAGCAGCATTAGTCACACAAAACTACATCTCATGTTGGCTAGAGTCAGAATGTGTCAGACAGACACAAAGGTTGTGATGAGGTGAGCCGTAAGGGTGCAGGTTATCAGAATATCAGCTCTGAGAGCGACAGCGGGATGGATTGTCCTAACAGAGAGTCATAGAGCAGCAGGAAGCTAGAACCATAGAGCAGCAGGACGCTGGAACCATAGAGCAGCAGGAAGCTAGAACCATAGAGCAGCAGGAAGCTAGAACCATAGAGCAGCAGGAAGCTGGAACCATAGAGCAGCAGGACGCTGGAACCATAGAGCAGCAGGACGCTGGAACCATAGAGCAGCAGGAAGCTAGAACCATAGAGCAGCAGGAAGCTAGAACCATAGAGCAGCAGGAAGCTGGAACCATAGACCAGCAGGAAGCTGGAACCATAGAGCAGCAGGAAGCTGGAACCATAGAGCAGCAGGACGCTGGAACCATAGAGCAGCAGGAAGCTGGAACCATAGAGCAGCAGGAAGCTGGAACCATAGAGCAGCAGGACGCTGGAACCATAGAGCAGCAGGACGCTGGAACCATAGAGCAGCAGGAAGCTAGAACCATAGAGCAGCAGGAAGCTGGAACCATAGAGCAGCAGGACGCTGGAACCATAGAGCAGCAGGAAGCTAGAACCATAGAGTAGCAGGAAGCTAGAACCATAGAGCAGCAGGATGCTCGAACCATAGAGCAGCAGGAAGCTAGAACCATAGACCAGCAGGAAACTAGAACCATAGAGCAGCAGGACGCTGGAACCACAGAGCAGCAGGAAGCTGGAACCATAGACCAGCAGGAAGCTGGAACCATAGAGCAGCAGGAAGCTGGAATCATAGATTAGCAGGACGCTGGAACCATAGAGCAGCAGGAAGCTGGAACCATAGACCAGCAGGAAGCTGTAATCATAGATTAGCAGGACGCTGGAACCATAGAGCAGCAGGAAGCTGGAACCATAGACCAGCAGGAAGCTAGAACCATAGAGCAGCAGGAAGCTAGAACCATAGACCAGCAGGAAGCTGGAACCATAGAGCAGCAGGAAGCTAGAACCATAGACCAGCAGGAAGCTGGAACCATAGAGCATCAGGAAGCTGGAACCACAGAGCAGCAGGAAGCTAGAACCATAGACCAGCAGGAATCTGGAACCATAGAGCATGAGGAAGCTGGAACCATAGAGCAGCAGGAAGCTGGAACCACAGAGTAGCAGGAAGCTGGAACCATAGACCAGCAGGAAGCTGGAACCATAGAGCAGCAGGACGCTGGAACCATAGACCAGCAGGAAGCTAGAACCATAGAGCAGCAGGAAGCTAGAACCATAGACCAGCAGGAAGCTGGAACCATAGAGCAGCAGGAAGCTAGAACCGTAGACCAGCAGGAAGCTGGAACCATAGAGCATCAGGAAGCTGGAACCACAGAGCAGCAGGAAGCTAGAACCATAGACCAGCAGGAATCTGGAACCATAGAGCATGAGGAAGCTGGAACCATAGAGCAGCAGGAAGCTGGAACCACAGAGTAGCAGGAAGCTGGAACCATAGACCAGCAGGAAGCTGGAACCATAGAGCAGCAGGACGCTGGAACCACAGAGTAGCAGGAAGCTGGAACCATAGAGCAGCAGGACGCTGGAACCATAGAGCAGCAGGACGCTGGAACCATAAAGCAGCAGGACGCTGGAACCATAGAGCAGCAGGAAGCTGGAACCATAGAGCAGCAGGAAGCTGGAACCATAGAGCAGCAGGAAGCTGGAACCATAGAGCAGCAGGAAGCTGGAACCATAGAGTAGCAGGACGCTGGAACCGTAGAGCAGCAGGAAGGTGGAACCAGAGAGCAGCAGGAAGCTGGAACCATAGAGCAGCAGGAAGCTAGAACCATAGAGCAGCAGGAAGCTGGAACCATAGAGCAGCAGGAAGCTGGAACCGTAGAGCAGCAGGAAGCTGGAACCACAGAGCAGCAGGAAGCTAGAACCATAGAGCAGCAGGAAGCTGGAACCATAGAGCAGCAGGAAGCTGGAACCATAGAGCAGCAGGACGCTGGAACCATAGAGCAGCAGGACGCTGGAACCATAAAGCAGCAGGACGCTGGAACCATAGAGCAGCAGGAAGCTGGAACCATAGAGCAGCAGGAAGCTGGAACCATAGAGCAGCAGGAAGATAGAACCATAGAGCAGCAGGAAGCTGGAACCATAGAGTAGCAGGACGCTGGAACCGTAGAGCAGCAGGAAGGTGGAACCAGAGAGCAGCAGGAAGCTGGAACCATAGAGCAGCAGGAAGCTGGGATTGATGATTGGTAGAGTTGTTCGTCCAGTGATCAGTAAATCGGTGGTTCGAATCCCAGCTCTGACTCTCCGCATGTCGAAGTGTCCTTGGGCAAGACACTGAACCCCAAATGTCTCCCAGTGGGTCTGGCAGTCGTCCACTGGAGGGTGAATGTGTGAATGAATGTGTGAATGTGAGGCCTCATGTAAAGCGCTATCTAAGTGCAGAACATTCCTGTTGTCTCTATCCGGTTTTACGGTAATATGCACCACCGTTTCCGGGAACCGGCGCTGGTGCTCCGGTTGCAGAGACTTACTTTGACCAGCAGGTGGTGCCGTAGCTACGCCGTAATGGCGGCGCGCTCTCACCATCGGGACTCAAGGGGTTAATGACTAGTTATTGTGTAGAATATGTAGCATTCTATTGTGGAACATATCCTATCCCAGATTGGACAGAAGTCGCTGTAATCTCACGTTTAGGGTTCCGATACGTGCACGCCCCATAGTGGGCTTCCCCACTTGTGCTACCGCTAGCGGTGATGCTAGCTTCCTACGTGTCTCGTTAGCGTAGCGATGACATTGCTGCAGCAATCGACTCAGTTGAGTATAACTTACAATAATAAACTTTAAAATGATTTCCAAATCGCAGCCTTGCAGCCTCTACATTTAAAACACAAGTGTTCATGTTATTTTACAATCACAGAATCAAGTGACTCAGCTGTACCCTCGGGTTGTCCCGTGAGGGTCGCCACAGCAACCCAACCGTCTCCACTTCACCCTGTCCTTTGCATCGTCCTCCCCAACACCAGCCACTCTCATGTCCTCCCTCACTACGTCCATGTCTCTTCTCCTGGGTCGTCCTCAAGTCCTGTCCTTTGCATCGTCCTCCCCAACACCAGCCACTCTCATTCAATTCAATTCAGTTTTATTTCTGTAGCCCCAGATCAGAACAGGAAGTCATCTCAAGGCACTTTACAGGATCAGCAGGGAAACACAGAACCCAACTTGACCCACAAGAGCAAGCACTCTGGCAACGGAGGCAAGGAAAAACTTCCCTTTAACAGGCAGAAACCTTGGACAGAACCTAGGCTCATGGTGGACGGCCATCTGTCTGACCAGCTGGGTTGAGAAGGAGAGAGAGTCAAAAACAAGGAGATGGATAGGGAAGCGATAGAGAGACAGAGCAGGAGCAGACAAAAACAAGATGTATAAGACTGGAAATGCTAATGCTAGCGATATAAAGCTATAAATGCTAATGCTAGCGATATGGACATCAGTGGTGAGGGACACAGGTCCAGGTTCTGCAGCACCACGGACAGAAGGACCTGAAAGAGAGAGAGGGACAAACAGAGGGAGAGAGAGCACAAGACTACAGGAAGAGAGAGAGATTACTGATATATATTTATAACATGAATAACCAGATAAAGGGGGAGGAGCTCAGTGTGTCATGATGTTAAGCCACCAGTGCTGGTCTATGACAGCATATTGATTATATTGATTAACTATAAGCTTTGTTAAAAAGGAAAGTCTTTAATCTACTCTTGAACATGGAGATGGTGTCTGTCTCATGAACCAATCAGGGAGCTGATTCCACAATAAAGGAGCTTGATCACTGAAAGCTCCGCCCCCCTGTCTGCTCTTGGAAATGTCGGAACCACGAGCAGGCCAGCATTTTGGGACCGCAGGGTCCTAGTGGGGCAATACGGGATAATCATCTCTGTAAGGTACGGAGGGGCCTGGCCGGTGAGGGCTTTAAAAGTGAGTAGAAGGATTTTATATTCAATCCGTTCCCTAACAGGAAGCCAATGCAGAGACGCCAGAACAGGGGAAATGTGTTCTCAGTCTGGTTCCCGTCAGAACACGAGCTGCTGCGTTCTGGATTAGCTGGAGATGTTTAATAGACCTTTTTGGGCAGCCGGACAGTAAGGAGTTGCAGTAGTCCAGTCTGGAAGTCACAAAAGCATGGACTATTTGTTCTGCATCTTTTCGGGTTAGTAGGTGCCTGACCTTTGAAATATTCCGAAGGTGAAAGAACGCAGTCCTTGAAATGTGCTTTATCTGGGACTGAAAGGACAGGTCCTGATCAAAGATTACCCCCAGATTCTTGGACGTGGTGCTGGTGGACACTGAGACGCCATCTAGTTCAACTACAACACTAGAACAAACATTTCTGAGATGCTTTGGCCCAAGAACCAGAACCTCAGTTTTATTTAGATTTAATAACAGGAAGTTCTTGGTCATCCTCATGTCCTCCCTCACTATGTCCATGTCTCTTCTCCTGGGTCGTCCTCTAGTCCTGTCCTTTGCAGCCACTCTCCACACAATCCTGCTTGTCCAAGACCTCGGCTTCTAAAATATCACATTTTCATTTTGCTTGTAGCAGGAATATGAGACTCTCATCGTGGCCGCCTTCATCACAGACGCCGCTGTTTCCCGGTAACGTGTGTGTGAACATAGCAGATCTCCACATCCGGGAGGTTGAGTGTGTTTCCTGAACACGGCGAATGTTTCCAGCCTGCCTGCAGTAAAACACAAGTTGTCCTCCTTGCATTGTCTTTTTCATTAATTCCAACAGTGTTCCGAGCACAAATAGAAATCGTTTCTCTCCTTCTCACCCTTCTGTTGTCACCCCCCCCAATCATTTATTGAGTAGGGGTGAGAGAGAAGGTAAAGGGCAAGTTGAATAATTCAGTGAGGATCCAGTGGCAGAAGGACTGGATGAGATGAGAATGACTGTTAGAAGCACGCCTGCTTTAAGCTTCCTATTTAATCTGTCCACGCCATATTGATTAGGCCGGAGCAGACTCGGGCCGATCCGGCCTGTTGGTGCAGGTGGAACCCTGATACGTGATCCTGAGTGAAACCCGAGCCGCTCCCGGACCGTAGACGCCGGCGTCCCCCCCCCGCCGCTCCCATCGCCAGTCGATCGCGGCCACCAGTCGAAGTTCACGTTGCACACTCACTGAAAGGCATGGAGAACTTCTGGATGTATCAGGCAGAGAAGCTCGAGGAGGAACAAGCCAAGCGGGAGGAGCCTGACCACCACGGGGGCGACGATGGGGGTGATGAAGATGAGGTGTGCTCCGTTGCCGATGAGGATTTTTGATTTGTTTGTGTCGTAATGAGAGTTGTCGTGCCGGGTGAAGGCTTGTGCGAGAGTAGCTTTCATCTCCATCTTTTGGAAATCGCAACAAAATGATCAGATTTTTATACATATTTATTAGTGATCAGGTGAGATGAGTCAATTTAAATAACACGGTGCACGCCGGCAAAACATTATGTGGAGGCGGAGCTTGAATCACTACTTTTATACTGTTATTCAGCAGTATGGCAGTACATATACATGTCCATGTACATGTTTGAATGGGGAATCATATTTTATATCAGTGAGAGTCACTGAAGATGTTGACTAAATGCAGGAGAGTAAACTGTCGTGTGGAGAAGTGAAACGTGAGGCGATGCATAATCAGGCCACTGTAAAAGATTCAGCACAATAAATAATTCAATGTAAATAAATGTTTCATGGAAAAGGTTTTTAGAATCTTCTATTGATGTGGTTGATTCTGGATCCATTGTCTTTATCAGACCCTGGAGGACGGCCATTTGGTTTGGTTGGACGGGGGCTGTCCCGATCACGTGATCGGATCGATCTGTTGGGCCTCGGTGGACGAGCGGGCGACATCATAAGCCCGTCTGTGTTGTGTTCAGGGGAAATCAGCAACATAACAACAATGAAGTCCACAGACCGGCCTCTATTTCACCTTTAATGAGGAACAAACACAGAATGCAAACAGGACTATTTTCACCATTTCAGGCTGTTGCTATATTCTTTATGCCTTCAGAACGGAAGGATTTGAATTTGCTTTAATTATAGTCCCTTTAATTTCCGACTTCACATCGCAGCCTTTTTTTTTTTATTCAGCGCAAAATATAAAATATGATTAAAAATGAGTGCATCTAACCTATTCTACTGTTAATTAAATGCCAACAAGCAGAAGATTGGCAGCTTATTTGTTTTTTCTTACATCCCAGAGGTTCTATTTCACCTGTGTCTCTGAAATAGAACCTGATCTCATCTGAGCTGCAGCTTTCAAACGAGATGCATTCAATGACCTCACTTTCTCCGTCATTGTCCACCACCTGCGAAAACCACAGATGTGTTGAGTATTTTTACTGTATTTATTCAATAATCTGTTCTAATGTTTCACATGTTTGGTTGTGTTCTGCCTCTTAGGGCGGATTGGATGTGATATTTAGGCTCTCAGAGCTGATTGGTTGTGATATTTAGGCTCTCAGGGCTGATTGGTTGTGATATTTAGGCTCTCAGAGCTGATTGGTTGTGATATTTAGGCTTTCAGAGCTGATTGGTTGTGATATTTTGCCTCTCAGGGCTGATTGGTTGTGATATTTAGGCTCTCAGGGCTGATTGGTTGTGATATTTAGGCTCTCAGGGCTGATTGGTTGTGATATTTAGGCTCTCAGGGCTGATTGGTTGTGATATTTTGCCTCTCAGGGCTGATTGGTTGTAATGTTTTGCCTCTCAGGGCTGATTGGTTGTAATGTTTTGCCTCTCAGGGTTGATTGGTTGTGATATTTAGGCTCTCAGGGCTGATTGGTTGTGATATTTAGGCTCTCAGAGCTGATTGGTTGTGATATTTTGCCTCTCAGGGCTGATTGGTTGTGATATTTAGGCTCTCAGGGCTGATTGGTTGTGATATTTAGGCTCTCAGGGCTGATTGGTTGTGATATTTAAGCTCTCAGGGCTGATTGGTTGTGATATTTTGCCTCTCAGGGCTGATTGGTTGTGATATTTAGGCTCTCAGGGCTGATTGGTTGTGATATTTAGGCTCTCAGGGCTGATTGGTTGTGATATTTTGCCTCTCAGGGCTGATTGGTTGTGATATTTAGGCTCTCAGGGCTGATTGGTTGTAATATTTAGGCTCTCAGGGCTGATTGGTTGTGATATTTTGCCTCTCAGGGTTGATTGGTTGTGATATTTAGGCTCTCAGGGCTGATTGGTTGTGATATTTAGGCTCTCAGAGCTGATTGGTTGTGATGTTTTGCCTCTAAGCTGTGATTGGTCCTGTTAGTCCCTCAGTGCTTCCTTTCCGCTCAGCTCATCACAACCTTTGTGAACGGTGTTGTGTTTCTGTGGATGTGTGTCTCTCTGTGTTTCTGCCATGTTTTCTCACAGTTTGGTGCAAAATCAGAAATGATTGTGCAAACTTAAGATCTTCTTGACATGTGAATATAATGAGTGAAATTCATCTCAAAATCTCCTCTCGACTTTCTAAAAATGGCAGACTGTGACACCTAGATAGAGCCCTCATTCGATAGAGCCCTCATTAGGCAGAGCTCCCATTAGATAGAGCTTTCATTAGACAGAGCCCTCATCAGATAGAGCCCTCATTAGATAGAGACCCCATTAGACAGAGCCCTCTTTAGATAGAACCCACATCAGAGAGAGCCCTCATCAGATAGAGCCCTCATTCGATAGAGCCCTCATTAGACCGAGCCCTCATTAGATAGAACCCACATTAGATAGAGCCCTCATTAGACAGAGCCCTCATTAGATAGAACCCACATCAGAGAGAGCCCTCATCAGATAGAGCCCTCATTAGATAGAGCCCTCATTAGACAGAGCCCTCATTAGATAGAACCCACATCAGATAGAGCCCTCATCAGACAGAGCCCTCATTAGATAGAACCCATATCAGAGAGAGCCCTCATCAGATAGAGCCCTCATTAGATAGAGCCCTCATTAGACAGAGCCCTCATTAGATAGAACCCACATTAGATAGAGCCCTCATTAGACAGAGCCCTCATTAGATAGAACCCACATCAGAGAGAGCCCTCATCAGATAGAGCCCTCATTAGATAGAGCCCTCATTAGACAGAGCCCTCATTAGATAGAACCCACATCAGATAGAGCCCTCATCAGACAGAGCCCTCATTAGATAGAACCCACATCAGATAGAGCCCTCATCAGACAGAGCCCTCATTAGATAGAACCCACATCAGAGAGAGCCCTCATCAGACAGAACCCTCATCAGACAGAGCCCTCATTAGATAGAGCCCTCATCAGATAGAGCCCTCATTAGATAGAGCCCTCATCAGAGAGAGCCCTCATCAGATAGAACCCACATCAGAGAGAGCCCTCATTAGATAGAGCCCTCATCAGATAGAGCCCTCATTAGATAGAGCCCTCATTAGATAGAGCCCTCATTAGACAGAGGAATGAGCGTGTAACAGCTGAGTGGTGAAGAAAGCAAAGGTTCTGGTCCGTAGACAAAGTGATGAGTCATATTATCAGCGAGCATCCAAGTGCTCAGACAATGGAACTACGCGGACCAGAATGCAGAAGGGCATTAGATAATGCATGACTTCACAAATACTGCGCCGGTACTTAAACTGCAGTATCTGCATGTATATCTGGAGTAGTGTTACTCTTTGAGCTGTTCAACACGTGTCAGGAGAAACATCATGGAGACTCTTCACTGATCTCGGCTCCGAGGGCAGCAAACGGCCTGCTTCAAAGCGTCCGCTTGGTCCCGCGTGATGCTAACACGCTTCACGGGTACCTTCTGCTTGCCCCCGGCTCTTTAGTCTCCTCGCTCCGGCTCCGGCTCCGGCTCCGGCTCCGGCTCCCCCTCACCTCCAGGTGCCGAGTCGTCCAGCACTCGTCTGCTGCAGGACGACAGCTTTGAGTCGTCTCCCTCCAGTAAAGAGGTGCGTGCAACGTTAGCTAGGCTTCACCGCCGCGCCGAGCATTTTGACTTTTGCACATTAAGATGATCTCATGCTTGGAAATGTTCTTCTGTCTTTAAATGAATAGTCTCGGAAAAGCCTGGCATCCTTCCCCACATATGTAGAAGGTGAGTGTTTCTGGGCAGTGGGGGTTTCGTCTGGGGAGGGGGGCGTCTGGGTTGAACAGGCGGGGGGACGCTGCTGCTGCTGCTCTGAATAACGGGGGCAGCTTCTTCTCTTCAGGGCTGCCAGTTCATGAATATTAGAGAAAATACTCGGCAAACTCCTTGATAAAAAAGAGAATGAAGGATCTGTGAGTTATTTCTTCGAGTGTCTGAGGACGGTGGAGTATCTGGCCAATAACCTCCGACTGGTGGATAAAGTCCAGCTCCCTCTGAAAGGAGACGCTGACTCAGCGTCCTGAGGGAGCGGTGGGGGACGTCGTCTTCGTCCCCACTGGCTGTCCTCTGCTGATGGAGCCGACTCCCTGCTGAGATGCAGCGGTTTAACGTCATGGCCTTCAGTGGCAGACAGAGAGACGGGAATGTGGGCGGGGGCCCACGTGGGGGGGGGCACTACGTAACCAGTCTGAGCCCATCGGTCTTCACATTGGTGTCTGATCGGATCTATGATCTATGTACAGTTTAAAATGATTGATCTGTCTGAAGAGGTAGTGACACTGACCCCCCCCCCCCCCCCCCCAGTCCCAGGACCATGTGACCCAGAGGACCTGATCGATGGGATCATCTTTGCAGCCAACTACCTGGGCTCCACCCAGCTGCTGTCAGACAAGACGCCGTCAAAGAACATCCGCATGATGCAGGCGCAGGAGGCTGTGAGCCGCATCAAGGTGAGTCTCTGCCCGTCTGCCTGTCTGCCCGTCTGCCTGTCTGCCTGTCTGCCTGTCTGTGTCTGTCTGCCTGTCTGTCTGCCTGTCTGCCTGTCTGTGTCTGTCTGCCTGTCTGTCTGCCTGTCTGCCTGTCTGTGTCTGTCTGCCTGTCTGTCTGTCTGCCTGCCTGTCTGTCTGCCTGTCTGTCTGTCTGTCTGCCTGTCTGCCTGTCTGCCTGTCTGTGTCTGTCTGCCTGTCTGTCTGCCTGTCTGCCTGTCTGTGTCTGTCTGCCTGTCTGTCTGTCTGCCTGCCTGTCTGTCTGCCTGTCTGTCTGTCTGTCTGCCTGTCTGCCTGTCTGCCTGTCTGTGTCTGTCTGCCTGTCTGTCTGCCTGTCTGTCTGTCTGTCTGTCTGCCTGCCTGCCTGTCTGCCTGCCTGTCTGTCTGCCTGTCTGCCTGTCTGTGTCTGTCTGCCTGTCTGTCTGCCTGTCTGCCTGTCTGCCTGTCTGTGTCTGTCTGCCTGTCTGTCTGTCTGTCTGTCTGCCTGCCTGCCTGTCTGCCTGCCTGTCTGTCTGCCTGTCTGCCTGTCTGTGTCTGTCTGCCTGTCTGCCTGCCTGTCTGTCTGCCTGTCTGTGTCTGTCTGCCTGTCTGTCTGTCTGCCTGTCTGCCTGCCTGTCTGTCTGCCTGTCTGTGTCTGTCTGCCTGCCTGTCTGTCTGCCTGTCTGTCTGTCTGTCTGTCTGTCTGTCTGTCTGCCTGACTGCAGCACCAAACTGAAGCGTCTTCTCCACGGCGTCTTTCTTTCTGTCCTCTGAATGGATCGTGTATTCTACGGTATAATGGATCCCTAATTTGCTAATAGCACCTGAACGTAAGAGGCGAGGTGTTGGAGGGCCCCGCCCCCACAACCCATCAGCTCGCAGGGATACACACTCGCCTCCTCCAGACTTTCATGCGGCAGTCTTCCTCGCTGCAGCTATCACTTCCAACAGCCCATAATATGCCGACACAGATTGTGTCCTCTGCTTCGCTGTCCCGCATGTCCACTCAGTTCACAGGACGCAGGCTCACTAACAAAGATGAAGACGCACGCCGCTTTTCATTGTGAGCTCCTCCTTCGAGGGAATGAACGGGAGTCAAATATCAGAAACCTGGGATTGGGAATAAAATCCATATATCTATATCAATATATTATTAATATATATTAACAGCCTAGAAATTCAAACTAGGATTTACGCTCTACATTTAAATTTGCCATTGTCCATTTACCACCATTATTGATTTTTAGGTAAAAGGAAATATTCAGATATTTACCATGGTTCATGGTTGTTATTTGTGCAGAACGGCCACGCCTACAGACGGGCGCACCGTGGCGCCATTACTAAGTGTTGGAGAGATGAAAGTACACAGCGGCACATATGGCTAACATCATCCATAAAAGTGTCTTTAAAACGCTTATTTCTGGGACAAATCGGAAAATTAAAAACTAGTATGACCAGAAAAACAATATTATTGATAATATTATTTTGAAGTAAAAATTGTATTACAGTATTACAGAGACAAAACAGAACAATAAACAATAAGAGTTAATGTATTAACATTCATAAAATCACAACAGTCATGTTGTATGTGTACCGTACATCTGGTGTACTGCTATCGTGTACATCTGGTGTACTGCTATCGTGTACTGTAGACAGTGTAGCTTTAAATTAGATTTAAAATAAATTCCGGTACTGAGCACTAATATCTATTATGCAGGTTGCAGCAGGATACTCATTGTCTACAACCAGATTCAAAGTATTCTAGTTCTTTAATAAATAACTATATAATACTTTCACATTTTTTATTGAAACTTCAGTTCTTCTCAGTCAAATCATCCTGCCTGTGCTGGAGTCTGGACCACAGCGACCCCTGTTGGTAAAGGAGGGCTAATGCAATGACACGTTGCCATCATATTGGCGTGGCGGTGTTACCAAAGGCTTCTCCTGCGAGGCCAAACAATCTGAGCATGAACTCTGGGAAGTGTTCCACGGCTCGGTGCTGTTTGGGGCAGAGGAACTCGCTGGGGGGGGGGGCAGACTGATGACAGTCAGCCTCTCACTGGGCAGCTGGTGAAGGAACTTCCTTATCGGCCCTTTGATGATCCCTGTGTAAAACTAGGAAGCCATTTATAAGCTATACATGTAAAATAATCCTGCAGATGCACCGCCTCCCAAATCAGCATCATTTTGGGTTGAGTGCTTGCATTGCATTCTGTGTTCTGCCACCAAATATGCAGAAGTCATATCGAATCACGGGGAGAACGTAAAGTCTCTGCACTGCGTCCAAAATATGTGGAATAGTTACATTTATTCATTAATTAATGTAACTATTATCAATATTTTTTCTTTTAAATTTCACCAAATTCCAACAAATGGTAACTCATGACCGCCTTTAATAGGAATAAACCTGTGAGGGGTCCCGGCTCTAATTGGGCGGGTCACAGCCTTGATTGAAAGAGACGACGACACCAATGGCAGTAAAAGTCGACACTTTGCTTTACATGGAAATGCAATTAAGGAAACAAAATAATCCGCGTGTAACTGTGTGTGAAAGAAATGTTATTCCGAAATGAATTCAAAATTACATTTCCATAGTTACGCAATGAGAAATGTATGTGTTTCTATGTTCGGGCTATATTTGTACTTTCTACTGTTTTCTGCACATATATATTATTAATATATACATATATTAATAATATTATTTATTAATATTAGTAAATAAATGTATGAGACTGAGTCTGCGTTTCCGTTCCGCATACAGATAAAGTAAAAATGTGCTATTTTTACCGCTAGCACAGCAGTACTGTGAAAGCAGCCCTCAGATTGTCCTCTATCTGACCTTGAAGTGTCTCCTCGGAGTCCTCGACACCTCTCAGCGCTGCTCTGAGGCGCCCACGTTCACCTTCCTCCTTCCTATTTTTAGCTCTGATTTTGGAGCACGAAGCCACCAGTACGAGCCCTTGCCCTTGCTGGCTGTGACCCAAACGGTGGTCCCAGTGAGGACCAGGTCCACTGAGTGGATTCAGGACCCTGTCTCCCCGTGATCCAGCTCTAACCCGCTACTCTCCTCTCTGCTCTATTTCATGCCTGGCAGACGGCCCAGAAATTGGCCCAGAACAGGAAGAAGGTGCGGTACCGACGCCTCCGTCTCCTCCTCCTCACGTCGAACACAGCTTGTGTTTTGTCATTGGCTCTTTGTGTCTGTCCCAGTATGTCCCTATCCTGTCCTTTGTGTCCTCTTCGGCATCCCGTCACGCTGATGAACTCTTAGCGTTTTCCTGAATCCAGCACCGAGCTTTGTCTCTGTCCCTCCCCGGGTCTCTCGTCCCTTCACCAGTGGGTAAAACTGATCATGCAAGGAATCCGGATGCAGGAAACCGCTGTAATGTCCCTCACGCTGTAATGTCCCCAACGCTGTACGCTCCCCCACGCTGTAATGTCCCCGACGCTGTAATGTCCCCGATGCTGTAATGTCCCCCACGCTGTAATGTCCCCGATGCTGTAATGTCCCCCACGCTGTACGCTCCCCCACGCTGTAATGTCCCCCACGCTGTAATGTCCCTCACGCTGTAATGTCCCCGACGCTGTATGCTTCCCGACATTGTAATGTCCCCGACGCTGTAATGTCCCCCACGCTGTAATGTCCCCGACGCTGTATGTTCCCCGACGCTGTAATGTCCCTGACGCTGTAATGTCCCCCACGCTGTAATGTCCCCGACGCTGTAATGTCCCCCACGCTGTAATGTCCCCCACGCTGTAATGTCCCCGACGCTGTAATGTCCCTGACGCTGTAATGTCCCCCACGCTGTAATGTCCCCGACGCTGTACGCTCCCCCACGCTGTAATGTCCCCCACGCTGTAATGTCCCCGACGCCGTAATGTCCCCCACGCTGTAATGTCCCTTTCTCTGCTGCTGATTCTGTGTTTGTGCTGTTGAACGGTTCGTATTCTAATAACCCAAATTCACCAGCATAACAGAGTCAGATGATAAAATACAGTCCAATTACTGGCTGTAATCAGATTGTTATGATCAGATGGTGATGATCAGATTGTTATGATCAGATTGTTATGATCAGATGGTGATGATCAGATTGTTATGATCAGATTGTTATGATCAGATTGTTATGATCAGATGGTGATGATCAGATTGTTATGATCAGATGGTTATAATCAGATTGTTATGATCAGATTGTTATGATCAGATTGTTATGATCAGATGGTTATAATCAGATTGTTATGATCAGATGGTTATAATCAGATGCTGATGATCAGATGGTTATAATCAGGTGTTGATCAGATTGTTATAATCAGATTGTTATAATCAGATCGTTATAATCAGATGGTGTCTGACCTTGAGCGCTGCTTTATTCACTTTTCATTTGTGAATGTATGTTTTATGACGTGTGTCGACTATTGATTTGTGACTGCGGGTGTATATGTGTGTGTGTGTGTGTGCGTGTGTGCGTGTGTGCGTGTGTAGGCTTCTGAGGGGGAGCCTCAGGCCTTGACAGAGGTGGATCTCTTCATCTCAACCCAGAGAATCAAAGTGCTGAACGCCGACTCGCAGGTACTCACTCTGATGAACAGTCAGCGATCGATCACGTCAGACCCTCATTGGTTTAAGGTTCATTTATTTATTTACACATCGGTGTGTGTAACCATTGACCGCATTAGAGACGGTGTCGATCAGTCGGTTTGGCTAGGGTCCCCTGGTAAACACATATCTTCATTTAGCTCTCTGACTCACAGGACACCATGATGGACCACCCTCTGCGGACCATCTCCTACATTGCAGACATTGGCAACATTGTGGTTCTGATGGCGCGACGCAAAATGCCTCGCCCCGACTCCCAGGAGAACGTGGAGGCGTCAGACCCGGGCCAAGACAGCAAGCGCCAGTACAAGATGATATGCCACGTGTTTGAGTCCGAGGATGTGAGTCCAGCAGCAGTTCTGAGAGGCGGCCCGTTTTACCTGAGCTGTGAAATTGAACATTCGTTCATGTAAATTCTCATCCATTCACAATCTCTGTGTAAAACGGCCCGTTTAGGCTCAGCTTATTGCCCAGTCCATCGGCCAGGCCTTCAGCGTAGCCTACCAGGAGTTCTTGCGGGCCAATGGCATCAACCCTGAGGACCTGAGCCAGAAGGAGTACAGTGACCTGCTGAACACGCAGGACATGTACAACGATGACCTCGTCCACTTCTCAAAGTCTGAGAACTGCAAAGACGTGAGTGTGGCTGCGCCTTTCTCCTGATACGGACGCTTGATGCTCAAAACGAACAGAACTTTCACTGGTGTCTCCGTGACAACGACATAAATCTGAATGAAATAATCTGAGCAACATTTTATTTCCAGGTTTTGTGACTTTTTAATGTGATGATACATTTCATCTATAAAATATATTCTATACATGACAAGCGTCTGGCCTGTGTCTGCCTGCTGTGACCCCAGGTGTTCATAGAGAAAGCCAAAGGGGAGATTCTGGGCGTGGTCATTGTGGAGAGTGGGTGGGGCTCCATCCTTCCCACTGTCATCATTGCCAACATGATGCATGCTGGGCCAGCTGAGAGGTCTGGCAGACTGAACATAGGAGACCAGATAATGTCCATTAATGGGACAAGTCTTGTTGGACTCCCACTGTCCACCTGCCAGAGCATCATCAAGGTGTGTATGACATCATTGTTTGCTTCAGCGTTGCTTAGCTAATGCGCTAATGCTAAAGGGGTCGGAATCCATGTTTTTAGGATGCTATGAAGACGAGTTAATTAAAGCGGATTGTCTGTGTAGGTCTTCGGTCATTCTGGTCAAGGTGAATCAAGAAGAGCTAATCTGAAGCAGCACACGGGGGCGCGGCTCCACCACCAATAAGGAAGGGCAAACGGGGAACCGAATCTCCGGCTAGGGGCTGTAGATGATTCGAGTGGACTGTTGGGCCGTGGTGGATGCTTTACACACCACTGTGTGCTGTTCTGTTTGAATTTGATAAGATTGCAAATTATAGTTATGGTTTAAAAAAAAATCGTTTAGTGGTGCAAGATGAAAGGTTCCTGTTAAGGAATCCACAGGTAATCCTCCAGATTGTCGTTTAGAATCCAGCTGAGCAGAAAGGAAAACACACACCACCAAAATAAAGAGGCATCTCAGAACCTGAATATACCTGGAAAATGAAAAGGGGCCTAAACTTGTTCCTTGAGGAACTCCAAACCTTTCTCTAGCCATTGAAGAATGACAGAAACACTCACCCTCATGTAAAACCTGATGGTCACTGCTTCATAAATGATTGCTGGTGAAATATTGGATAAAGCTTTCCTCACACAGGGTCTGAAGAACCAGGCCCGGATCAAACTAAGCATTGTCAGGTGCCCCCCAGTGACCACCGTGCTGATCAGACGGCCAGACCTCCGCTATCAGCTGGGCTTCAGTGTCCAAAACGGCATTGTGGGTATCGGTGCAGCTGTGGGTCATTATTAAATCACATTTGCTGTTCTTTTGTACTGATTGTGTTCATCCCACAGATCTGCAGCCTCATGCGTGGGGGCATCGCTGAGCGGGGCGGGGTCAGAGTGGGTCACCGCATCATCGAGATCAACAGCCAGAGCGTGGTGGCCACGCCTCACGAAAAGATTGTCCACATCCTGTCCAGTGCTGTAGGAGAGGTGAGACAGGCAGTAGAGGTGAGACAGGCAGGAGAGGTGAGACAGGCAGGAGAGGTGAGACAGGCAGTAGAGGTGAGACAGGCAGGAGAGGTGAGACAGGCAGGAGAGGTGAGACAGGCAGTAGAGGTGAGACAGGCAGGAGAGGTGAGACAGGCAGGAGAGGTGAGACTCATGTTGCTACGTCGGAGAAGCAGACTTGTGGCGTTTCCTGGTAAACACACGCAGCGATGTTCTGGCCGGTCGCTTCACGCAGGTTGTTTCTGCTCACCTGGGTCGTCCACTCACTGCAGGCGAGGTGCTCAGAGGTACGGGGGACATTTAACATGTAAAGAATGTCCTCTGAAACAGCGTGGGACAGAAACCATGCGGTGTAGCCCCCATCTTCGTCAGCTGTTCAGGGGAAGAGGGAAACCCACACATTAAACAAGCATTTAGCGCATGAAGTACTCTATTTGTACTCTACAAGTATCGCCTACTGGTGCTGGGTTTTCACCTCTCAAAGATGGCATCAAGGTCATTCCGGTTGCATCAAGGTCATTCCGGTTGCATCAAGGTCATTCCGGTTGTCTTTTTCTCAGATCCACATGAAGACGATGCCAGCAGCCATGTACCGCCTGCTGACCGCCCAGGAGCAGCCAGTTTACATCTGACCAGACGAAGCCCCGCCCTCAAGCTCCCCTTTACCCCCCCCCCACGCTGACTCCCCCCCCCCCCCAGCGCTCATCCTGCACCCATCGATCCACACCTGCTGGACCAGAGAGTTTCCTGCTGCATTGTTCTCAGCCTGGTCTTCAAGCGTCGCTAGCAGAGACCCAACCTGCCCATCTGTGTGTGTGTGTGTGTGCGTGTGTGTAGGTGTGTGTGTGTGTAGGTGTGTGTAGGTGTGTGTGTCTGTGTGTGTAGGTGTGTGTGTGTGTGTGTGTGTGTCTGTGTGTGTGTGTGTCTGTGTGTGTGTCTGTGTGCGTGTGTGTGTGTGTAGGTGTGTGTGTGTGTGTGTGTGTGTGTGTGTCTGTGTGTGTGTGTGTGTGTGTGTGTGTGTGTGTAGGTGTCTGTGTGTGTGTGCGTGTGTGTGTGTGTGTGTGTGCGCGTGTGTGTGCGTGTGTGTGCGCGTGCTCTAGCTGACGGTAGAATTAGGACGTCTACACCTGCTGCAGCACCTGGACCGTGCTTTTTGGCCGCGCTGCTATTTCACTGACTCGTGGATTCCTTTGACTCGTTTCTTTATGTATTTATGTGATGCTGACTCTCGGGGGACGGGGCGTGCTTCATTCTGCGCTGGACTCCTCACGGCGTTCGCTACACACGCTCTAAAGAGAGAGAGTGACAGCCGGTCCTCCTCGTCACACACAGTACATATAAAATAACTCAGTCAATGTTTCAGTAGCAGATCATTGATCACCAAAGACCTCTTCCAATCACATTCCTTTTTACACGTAGTATAATTTAATAACAGCGTTTGTGATTGGCTGAGAGCTGCAACACACTTAAAATATAATCAGTCACACTGAAGCAGCAGGAATTGTTCACAAGAGAATTTAATATCCACCAAAGTCCTCCTGGGTCCTCCCGGTTCTGTCCCGCGACGTTAACCGGTTGTGGGTTTCCTCTTGTGAAGGCTGTTTGTGCTTGTTGTGTTAAAAACGACGCTTTTTTTCCGGTCATGTTTTTCTCGTCTGAATGTTTCAGGGTGATTGATTGTGTGTTGATGCACAGAAGCGTTTATCAGGCCCGAGCGCCTATCCTAGGCGTAAGGGGCTATTGCTTTTGCAACGCAGAAGACGACAAGTTGACGACCCTCGGCATCCAACATTGCCATGAGGACGACCAACACACTCACGCACACACACACCGACACTCAACAGCACACACACACGCACACACACAGAGATCCTCAAACACGAGTTGACGAGTGTGGCGAGTCAACCGTGTTTGTAACTGTAAATTTTCCAGAAAATTCCCTCATGTGGTCCCGATCAAAAAACACAATCGTAACCATGTTGTTGTTTTTACGCTGTTGCCATGGCGATGGCAAACCCTCCTGTGGGGAGGGGTCCGACGCCAACTTTGTCGGACAGCCACAAAATTCGGTACAGACATGCGTCATGTCAGGGCAAAAAGAATTTTTTTTATGGCCACGCCCCTAGACACACAGGAAGGCGGCCATATTGGATTGAAACTTAAAAACTGCAGAGTCAGCGTTTGCACACACACACTCCAATCAAAACCAGATTTTAAACACTTATTGACCCTTCCTACCTGGACACTTTAAAAGGGAAACTTTGACAATCGGCCTTACAGCGCCCCCTACAGAACAAGAACAAAAATTGAATGGGAAGTAAAAAAATAGTTTGCCAGAAATGATTGAAATTTTCCAGAAAATTCCCTCATGTGGTCCCGATCAAAAAACACGATCGTAACCATGTTGTTGTTTTTACGCTGTTGCCATGGCGATGGCAACCCATCCTATGGGGAGGGGTCCGACGCCAACTTTGTCGGACAGCCACGAAATTCGGTACAGACATGCGTCATGTCAGGGCAAAAAAATTTTTTATTATGGCCACGCCCCCAGACACACAGGAAGGCAGCCATATTGGATTGAAACTTAAAAACTCCTGATGGCAGATGGCCATATAATCCAAATAACGATTTGACCTAACTGTGAGCTACTCATGCAGCTCAAATCTAAACACTTGTGAAGCACTCAGGACAAAAGCGGCGTGCGTCAGCGGGTCAGCTCAACAGCCTGTCGGCCGGCGAGGGCCTCGGCTTTAATTTGTATTCTTTTTGAACGGCAGTGTTACCGCTAAATGTTGCCTCTCTGCATCCGTCCATCTCGGTTGCGCTCCCCTTGTCATAGCGCTCAGACTCCACCTCCTGCTCACCTGTTCAGTCACGTCTGAGGGAATGTGAACACACACAAGCACCTTTTGAAATGGGTCATTTATTTATTTTACCAGAAGCGGATCCCAAACATGATCACATTAAGGACCAGCATCCTCCAACAAACACTAGCACTCATCGGGTGAGGTGAGAGGAAACCCTCCCAGGAAGCTCCAGTGGATCAGCTGGAGATGTCTCAGCGTTTCCTCCACTAAACTGACCGACAGTGGAGGTTTCCATGCCCGATTCTTGACTCGCATGATCTTAGGTGTGACCGTCGAAGATGCTCGAGGAAGAAGGCCGGATATTGAATGTGAATTTCCAGATTGCGAATCCTCTCGCCTCCTCGCTCCTCTGAGAATGTCTCCGCCTCCACCGCACCATGACTGTTGCTCGTCCTCGCCGTGCAGCTCGGCCTTACTGCTGCACCGACCGGAAGAGGACTCGGTCCGGCTGGGCTCCTCTGGAGTCTCACCATTAAGCGCATCACTTCTAGAGTGTGTGTGTGTGTGTGTGTGATTACAACCAGTGTACTCCATGTTCAAACAAAAACCAGCGGGCTACATCAAACACACGTAGAGATCAAATATATAGAAAACTATAAAGGTATATACTGCTTCTGGTTTTGTGTGTTTGGGTTGGGACGACTAGTGACTAGAAAGCGACGTGAAGCGTCTTAAAGTGAGCAGAATACTGTGTACTTGTACACAGCGAGAGGACATACCCCCCCCCCTGCCGTCCGTCGGGGGCTTCAGTGTGGCATGCGGAAGCCGACGGTGGTGGGAAGCAAGTATTTATTAGAGCGCTCATTTTGAATGTAGCTGAAATATAAACTCTAAATGTCAGAAAGTACCTTTTCTGTGAAGCAGCAGCAACGTTGATTTCCTTGCTAGCCTTTTCCGTGATGTTTGAGCTATCGGATCTGCAGTTCTGTACCAGAGCCAGAATGTTTGTACCAGTATTTACAACAATAAAAGACTTGCTGGCTGGGTGTGTAAAAGAATGTCGTGCTTGTGATGATTTTCATCCTGGTTGGCTGAACTGGTTTGAAATGGTTCCAGAAATGTGAATTTTAAATTCATCTAATGTTGTTTCTTGAGTGTGAACATTTAATCATCTAAATTTGATCGCATGTATTTCACTTTTACTATATAAGGCGCAGAGAAATGTGAACGTGGTCTCACAATTGTATCAATACAAATGATTGTTTCTGCTTGTATCAAATAGGGTTTAGTAATACGCTAATAAATATGTGCAACATTTTGTTCAACTGTCGGGAACGTCTATTTAGTGGATTAGAACAGCTTTTTATTTAGTACAACCTTAAATGCTTTGAAACCAAACCGAACATGGGCGCTCTGTCTCGATACAAGGTACCCAGTAATATATCCAGCAGTATTAGCAGTAGAAGAAAACTGCACTCACACACACATCATCCTCAGTGGTTGATATGAACCCCCCCCCCACATACTTCACTGGTTCCCCTCAAAGCACTGTCTCCCTGAAGACCCCAATCAGACTGTGAGGTCGTTCAGGACGATCCAGCCTGGATGCTGCTCTAGAAACAGGTCTGGAGCCCCTTGTTGACCCCTCCCTCGACCCCGCATTACTTATGTTCCCTCGGTATTCTGGGAACTCAATGGCAGCACAGGTGAAGGAGCTCAGGTCCCCACAGCTCTGGAGGTGCAGCAGGCCCGGCCTTCTCCTGAGGGGCCGAGGGAGAGTCTGGGAGGAGGCGCCTGCTGGCTGCTGCTCCTGCTGCTCCTGCTGCTGCTCCTCCTGGCCCAGTTTAGGCTGACTGGGACCAGCATCTGAGTCAGTGAAAACCTGGAAGCAAACAGAATACCTCTGGGTCAGTTTGTGACTTTCTAATGTTCCTGCACGCTCTTGGAGACAGAAGCTGCTCCCCATAAAGGCCGGACCGGCTCGATGCGGTGTCTGGTGCTCCGGTCAGTCATTTTATAGACAAGCATTTAGTAGATTATTGAACTCCTACTTGATCTCGTACCGCTTGTAAACGCTAACCTGCTGCAGTCTCTTACCGGTCACGTCTCCTACCTGCTATGAACTCTGCTGTGACCTCGTACCTGCTCGATGTAGCTGGCACAGCGCACCGCCTCCTCCATGTGCTCCTGGTCTGACTGCAGGACATTCCGTATGCTATCCACCAGCTCCTGGACCTCGGGGGTCAGGCCCCGGGCGTCTGGCTGCTCCAGGATCTTCCTGACCAGCTGCTGCGTGTGTCGGTAGCTCTGGTAGTCCACCATGGAGGAGGGCCGGGGCCGGCGGGGCCTCCTGCTGCTGCCGCTCCGCCGCAGTGTAACCGGACCTTGGATATGGGCAGCCAGTGCTGGCTGTGATGTCTGTGTGGAGGAATCGGTGGTCTGAGGAGAAGGAGCATCACTGCTGCTCTGCACTGCAGCAGACGAGGGAGGGAAGGGGGGCCCACAGATAACCAGAGTAATAGAGTAATCAGAGTAATGTCACATTTTTAATATTTAGAAAACATAAATCCAATGATTCATTTCCAGTTTGAGTCCAGATCTACTAAACAAGAGGACACTGGGGATCATGGTTCTCTGCAACGCTCCGGACCAGTTACCCTAGTCCAGTTACCCTAGTCCAGTTACCCTAGTCCTGTAGCCTGGACTGGTGTCTCCGAGCCCGGTGAACCAATCACCATTCAAACTGCCACCGCCAGTAAACGACCCCCCAATCAATGGGGAGGGTCTAATATAATCTGGATCTTCTTTATTCCAAACCTCAATTACTGACAAACCTCATGAAGATTACTTTTGATTTAGTTACTTAATTAGATTTGTGTTATGTTAACACCTCCAAACTGCAGGTCCACTCCACTCGGGACCTGCAGCAAAGACAGCAGGTCCACTCCACTCGGGACCTGAAGCAAAGACAGCAGGTCCACTCCACTCGGGACCTGCAGCAAAGACAGCAGGTCCACTCCACTCGGGACCTGAAGCAAAGACAGCAGGTCCACTCCACTCGGGACCTGCAGCAAACGCAGCAGGTCCACTCCACTCGGGACCTGAAGCAAACGCAGCAGGTCCACTCCACTCGGGACCTGCAACAAAGACAGCAGGTCCACTCCACTCGGGACCTGCAACAAAGAAAGCAGGTCCACTCCACTCGGGACCTGAAGCAAAGACAGCAGGTCCACTCCACTCGGGACCTGAAGCAAAGACAGCAGGTCCACTCCACTCGGGACCTGCAACAAAGAAAGCAGGTCCACTCCACTCGGGACCTGAAGCAAAGACAGCAGGTCCACTCCACTCGGGACCTGCAGCAAAGACAGCAGGTCCACTCCACTCGGGACCTGAAGCAAACGCAGCAGGTCCACTCCACTCGGGACCTGAAGCAAAGACAGCAGGTCCACTCCACTCGGGACCTGCAGCAAACGCAGCAGGTCCACTCCACTCGGGACCTGAAGCAAAGACAGCAGGTCCACTCCACTCGGGACCTGAAGCAAACGCAGCAGGTCCACTCCACTCGGGACCTGCAACAAAGACAGCAGGTCCACTCCACTCGGGACCTGCAACAAAGAAAGCAGGTCCACTCCACTCGGGACCTGAAGCAAACGCAGCAGGTCCACTCCACTCGGGACCTGCAACAAAGAAAGCAGGTCCACTCCACTCGGGACCTGAAGCAAAGACAGCAGGTCCACTCCACTCGGGACCTGAAGCAAACGCAGCAGGTCCACTCCACTCGGGACCTGCAGCAAACGCAGCAGGAGGAGCTTGGAGTAGAGCCGCTGCTCTTGCACATCGAGAGGAGTCAGCTGAGGTGGCGGGGGCATCTATTCCAGATGCCCCCGGGACACTAGGACACGCTGGAGAGACAATGTCTCTCAGCTGGTCTGGGAACGCCTCTGAAGGAGGTGGCCGGGGAGAGGGAAGTCTGGAAATCCCTGCCTCCACAACCCGTCCCCGGGCAAGCGGTGGAAGATGGATGGATGGATGAAAAAGAGGCCAAACCTTTCGCAGCGATGTTCATCAGCATCGGGTCGCTGCTGGAGCGGTGGAGCCTTGCTTGTTTCCATGGAATCAGAGCCGGAGCGTGACGATGCCGAGGGGGACGCGGAGGAGACTTGGCCTGAGGCAGGACAGCTGGTGATGCCGATGCTATTTGAGGACTCGTGTCTGAGGTTGAAAATAAAAGAATGGACCCGGATGTAATTAGTAGCAGCAGCAGTAGGAGTAGCAGTAGCAGTAGTAGGAGTAGCAGCAGTAGTAGCAGCAGTAGGAGTACAAGTAGTAGCAGTAGCAGTAGTAGGAGTAGCAGCAGTAGTGGCAGCAGTAGGAGTACAAGTAGTGGCAGCAGCAGTAGCAGTAGAAGTAGCAGCAGCAGCAGTAGGAGTAAAAGTAACAGTAGGAGTACAAGTAGTAGCAGCAGCAGTAGAAGTAGCAGTAGCAGGAGTAGAAGTAACAGTAGGAGTAGTAGTAGCAGCAGTAGAAGTAGCAGTAGCAGGAGTAGAAGTAACAGTAGGAGTAGCAGCAGCAGAAGTAGAAGTAACAGTAGGAGTAGTAGTAGCAGTAGCAGCAGTAGTAGTAGCAGCAGCAGTAGAAGTCGCAGTAGCAGCAGTAGAAGTACAAGTAGTAGCAGCAGAAGTAGCAGTAGAAGTAGCAGTAGCAGCAGCAGTAGCAGTAGCAGTAGCAGCAGTAGGAGTAGCAGCAGTAGTAGTAGCAGTAGAAGTTGCAGTAGCAGCAGGAGTAGAAGTAGCAGTAGGAGTCGAAGTAACAGTAGGAGTAGAAGTAACAGTAGGAGTAGAAGTAACAGTAGGTGTAGCAGTAGCAGCAGCAGAAGTAGCAGTAGCAGCAGTAGGAGTAGAAGTAACAGTAGGATTAGCAGTAGCAGCAGCAGAAGTAGCAGTAGGAGTAGAAGTAACAGTAGGATTAGCAGTAGCAGCAGCAGAAGTAGCAGTAGCAGCAGTAAGAGTAGAAGTAACAGTAGGAGTAGTAGTAGCAGTAGCAGCAGTAGTAGTAGCAGCAGCAGCAGCAGTAGAAGTCGCAGTAGCAGCAGTAGAAGTACAAGTAGTAGCAGCAGAAGTAGCAGTAGAAGTAGCAGTAGCAGTAGCAGTAGCAGTAGAAGTAGCAGTAGCAGCAGCAGTAGCAGCAGTAGGAGTAGAAGTAACAGTAGGAGTAGTAGTAGCAGTAGCAGCAGTAGTAGCAGTAGAAGTTGCAGTAGGAGTAGAAGTAGCAGTAGGAGTCGAAGTAACAGTAGGAGTAGTAGTAGCAGTAGCAGCAGTAGGAGTAGAAGTAACAGTAGGAGTAGAAGTAACAGTAGGAGTAGCAGTAGCAGCAGCAGAAGTAGCAGTAGCAGCAGTAGGAGTAGAAGTAACAGTAGGATTAGCAGTAGCAGCAGCAGAAGTAGCAGTAGGAGTAGAAGTAACAGTAGGATTAGCAGTAGCAGCAGCAGAAGTAGCAGTAGCAGCAGTAAGAGTAGAAGTAACAGTAGGATTAGCAGTAGCAGCAGCAGAAGTAGCAGTAGCAGCAGTAGGAGTAGAAGTAACAGTAGGATTGGCAGTAGTAGGAGTAGCAGCAGCAGAAGTAGCAGTAGCAGCAGTAGTAGCAGCAGTAGGAGTAGAAGTAACAGTAGGAGTAGTAGTAGCAGTAGCAGCAGTAGGAGTAGCAGCAGTAGAAGTAGCAGCAGTAGAAGTAGAAGTTTTAGTAGCAGTATGAGTAGAGGTTTTAGTAGCAGTAGCAGTAGAAGTTTTAGTAGCAGTAGTAGTAGTAGTAGAAGTAGCAGTCTCTGTGAGCTCACAGGAAAACAAGAAGCAACAACATGATGACACACCGCTTTCATCTGGCTGACTGATGTCTCACGTTTGATGTTACACAACTATGAGCAGATTAGCTGAGCCGTGCCTTCTTGTAACTTCAGCATTTAACTACATTTATGCAGCAGAGAGCTTGGTGATTTCATGTGTCGACACTCAACAGCATTATCTTCTAGCTGATCAGCAAATCGATTGATCCTACCTAGAACAGAGGCTCCCGGCGGGGGGGCAGTGGGGTCCGTCGTCACCTCAGTCAGTGCAACCTCGACGTGCTGAAATAAACACAAACCCACAATGGCATTGCTGCAGGAAATAGAAAAGCCTGATCTGCAGCCGAATCGCTAATCATCATGCAGCATGCGCTCCTGCATCAGAACGGTGGTCGAGTCAAAGCACGGTAACCATGGTGATGCTGATGGATACTTCTGAGGTGGAAAGACAAACTTGCAAGAACATGCAAGTAAAGGAATATGAGACCGTAAACAGGTTACAGTAAACACGCTACAGGAAACACGCGACAGTAAACACGCTACAGTAAACACGCTACAGGAAACACGTTACAGTAAACACGCTACAGTAAACACGTTACAGGAAACACGTTACAGTAAACACGCTACAGGAAACACGTTACAGGAAACACGTTACAGTAAACACGCTACAGGAAACACGTTACAGGAAACACGCTACAGGAAACACGCTACAGTAAACACGTTACAGTAAACACGCTACAGTAAACACGTTACAGTAAACACGCTACAGGAAACACGTTACAGTAAACACGCTACAGGAAACACGTTACAGGAAACACGCTACAGGAAACACGCTACAGTAAACACGCTACAGGAAACACGCGACAGTAAACACGCTACAGGAAACACGCGACAGTAAACACACTACAGTAAACACGCTACAGGAAACACGTTACAGTAAACACGCTACAGGAAACACGTTACAGTAAACACGCTACAGGAAACACGTTACAGTAAACACGCTACAGGAAACACGCTACAGGAAACACATTACAGGAAACACGTTACAGGAAACACGCTAAAGGAAACACGTTACAGGAAACACGTTACAGGAAACACGCTACAGGAAATACGCTACAGGAAACACGTTACAGTAAACACGCTACAGGAAACACGCTACAGTAAACACGTTACAGTAAACACGCTACAGGAAACACGCTACAGGAAACACGCGACAGTAAACACGCTACAGGAAACACGCTACAGGAAACACGCTACAGGAAACACGTTACAGTAAACACGCTACAGGAAACACCTTACAGGAAACACGTAACAGTAAACACGCTACAGGAAACACGTTACAGGAAACACGTTACAGTAAACACGCTACACGAAACACGTTACAGGAAACACGTTACAGTAAACACGCTACAGGAAACACGCGACAGTAAACACGTTACAGGAAACACGTAACAGTAAACACGCTACAGGAAACAGGTTACAGTAAACAGGTTACAGGAAACACACTACAGGAAACACGTTACAGTAAACACGTTACAGTAAACACGCTACAGGAAACACGCTACAGGAAACACGCTACAGTAAACACGCTACAGGAAACACGCTATAGTAAACACGCTATAGTAAACAGGTTACAGTAAACACGCTACAGTAAACACGTTACAGTAAACACGCTACAGTAAACAGGTTACAGTAAACACGATACAGTAAACACGCTACAGGAAACACGCTACAGTAAACACGCTACAGTAAACAGGTTACAGGAAACACGCTACAGTAAACACGATACAGTAAACACGCTACAGGAAACACGCTACAGTAAACACGCTACAGTAAACAGGTTACAGGAAACACGCTACAGTAAACACGCTACAGTAAACAGGTTACAGTAAACACGATACAGTAAACACGCTACAGTAAACACGCTACAGTAAACACGCTACAGTAAACATGCTACAGTAAACAGGTTACAGTAAACAGGTTACAGTAAACATGCTACAGTAAACACGATACAGTAAACACGCTACAGTAAACACGCTACAGTAAACACGCTACAGTAAACAGGTTACAGTAAACACGTTACAGTAAACACGCTACAGTAAACACGCTACAGTAAACACGCTACAGTAAACAGGTTACAGTAAACAGGATACAGTAAACACGCTACAGTAAACACCTTACAGTAAACACGCTACAGGAAACACGTTACAGTAAACACCTTACAGTAAACACGCTACAGTAAACACGTTACAGTAAACAGGATACAGTAAACACGATACAGTAAACACGCTACAGTAAACACGTTACAGTAAACAGGATACAGTAAACAGGTTACAGTAAACAGGATACAGTAAACAGGTTACAGTAAACACGCTACAGTAAACATGCTACAGTAAACATGCTACAGTAAACAGGTTACAGTAAACACGCTACAGTAAACACGCTACAGTAAACACACCTTACAGGTAAAAATTTTCACATCTTACAAAAATGCAATTTGAATAATAATGTTATGCCAGAGTTCACTCTACCTGTGTGACTGCATTGGTGGAGCTCCCAGCAATAACCTCATATGGGGGTGGGGGGTCCAACGGGCAGAAGACCTCCACCCCTTTGATCCGGGCACCGTAAATATGAGGGAGGGGAATCACACTGTCCCCAAGCATCCTGAAACAGTCACACAACAGGTGCACTGGTTTTAAGCAGCAGTACCATCCATCCATCCATGGAATTTAACCCGGAACCTTCTTGCTGTGAAGCAACAGCACTACCCACTGCGCTACAGTGAAACCAATTGATCTATTGTATTTGAGAGCATTCTGTGGCGTGTCAGGACCGTAACAATGCACAGAGTGTGTGTGTGTGTGTGTGTGTGTGTGTGCGTGTTACCGTCGGGCCAGGCGTGGTGTGTATGAGTAGAAGGTAGAGAAATAGGAGGGGGGAGGAGCCGGTTCCACAAACTCGTCTGGATCTGGGACCGGTGCGGGCTCCTCCCTCTCTTCCACCATGGCCCTGGGCTCATCCTATCAGAGAGCAGGGACAGGTGACATCACACGTTGCGTCCCGCTGCTGGATCACGCGTGTGGTAGCAGTCTGGATGCGTGTGGACAGGAGACTGACACAGAGGCTCTCAAAATTAAACAGTTCTCTGCTTCTTATTAGAAAAGACTTTAGGAAACAGCAAGAAACTGAAACATCCTGGACATGGATGATAAGCACGTCTAAATGATCAGGGGAGATGCTTCCAATTCAAGCCTCATTATCTCTGATCTCCTGTTCAGATCTGGTAAAACGACCTTATCTGGATCTGCTGGGAACAGATCTGTCATCTGAACAGCAGACATTTATATTTTATTTAGCCCTTATTTAACCAGGAAGTCCTGCTGAGATTAGAAGTCTGTTACAAGAGAGACCTGCCCGAGGTAGCAGCCGAAGTGACAACGTGGGAACCATTATGAGACAGGTGCATGACCAAGAACTGAAACGGCAGGGTACACCCCGGAGGCGTCACCAGCGCACCGTGGAGCACCAACCCGTAGTAGGTGTGAGCATACCAGGCAAGGCGCTCTCGCACTGAAGATCTGCAGGTACCTCAGGGCGGCGGCCATCAGGCACACGGCTGTGGTCAGAGCATTCAGAGCGCACAGCGCAAACAACACTTTCTGGGGGGGAGAAAGAACCAGTCAGTTCAAACAGCAGATCAAGGTGCGTTTAACAGCTGCTCTAATGCGTTTCAGTTGTCCCGGAGCCAACCGTTACCGTTACCGTCACCGACCAGCCGATTCTTCATTGGCTGTGTCAGCAAGAACGAAAAAAGAATTTCAGCAATGATGGAACAGGGACAGGCGCTCGGGCTTTTTGGTTCTACCTTCAGGAGGATCCTCATGGTGCTGCAGGAGTGAGCGGGGTGGAGCTCCAGCAGCTCGTCCTCGGGGCATTTAGAGGGGGGGGAGAGGGAGCAGCAGTAGCACACGTCTCCAGTCTCACTCTGGACACACACACAGACACACAGACACACACACACACAGACACACACAGACACACACAGACAGACACACAGACACACAGACACAGACACACAGACACACAGACACAGACACACAGACACACAGACACACAGACAGACACACAGACACACAGACACACAGACACACACACAGACACACACAGACACACGCACACGCACACGCACACAGACACACAGGCACACACACGCACAGACACACACGCACACACACACACACACAGACACACACACACAGACACAGACACAGGCACACACACGCACAGACACACACACACACACACACACACACACACACACACACACAGGCACAATGAAGCTTACACAAATACTGCAAATAATAATATAATTGTCAAATCTTACTATTAAACTAAACTAAACCTTTTTTTTCTCATAATAATTAAGCTTGTAATGTTTGCATTTAGCTCATCACAATGACGCCATCAATCAATTCGCCTCCTACTGACCCTTCATGTAACACCAGCATGCCGCCGGCGACCTGGGAACGAGAGGTCGGCTACGGGTAGCCGTCCACTTACGACCGATGCTCCGGTTGGCAGTTCGACTTTTCGACTAATCTAATCTCTAACTTTACTGTTTCTGTATTGCCTTTTTACAAAACCCGTTTTTATGCGTTGAGCTTTTTGTGCTCGAGTTTTTGGTGGTGAAATATTGATTGGCTGTCATTGTGTTTGGGCTTGTTTAGCACAAGCTGATAGGCTCCCATTGTAGGTGGGCGGGACAAGGTGAGGAACGCAAAGCACCCAGTTGCGAGTGTAGCCACAGCTAACGTTAGCACTGCTAACCTAGCAATTTAGCTAGCCTTAGCAAAGCTCTTCACCAAGCTAAGCTGGAGGAGACACCCCGCGTCTGGTCAGAGTAGCGTCCATGTCCTCTGTAGCCTGAAGTGATTGATTGATTGATTGATTGATTAGTTCAGCACTTTATTCTGTGATGATGAACAATGTTATTGTTGATGTGCTAACTTAGAGCGCTGTGATTGATGGGTCTGTGTTATTTTATATTAACTGAAGCAGAGGAAAAGCAACAAGTTCAGTGTTCAATACTTGTATTGATCACAAAATAGTTTTTACTGATTTTTGATATGTTAACTTGCAGCACTTTATGCTTTATGCTGATGCTTTATTTTATTTTCTAATTATTTGGAGGTTGACAACAGAACTCAGCAATACTCCCCCTGGTGGTGGAAACTAAACATTGCAGGCGGCACTGAGGACGAGTCGCAGATACAGCAGAATGTAAATGTCTGAATCTGTTCAAGTCTGTTAAAAACAATAAAAAACTTTATAAAACTACTTCGTAATAAATCTTTTTTTTTTATCTGCCACGATAATGTAATGAATTTAAATAAATATACCTCAAGTTGAGGCCTTTTCTCAGCAATTTTTCAGCAAGATTAAAAAATAGATTAATTAGATTAATGAATTTAACCTTTATTTAACCATAAAAGTTAATGATGCAAACTCCTCACAGAAAGGGCCCAAGCTGGAATAGAACCTGTGACCTTCTTACTGTGAGACAACAGCACTAACCACTGCGCCACCCTGGTGGTAAAGTAAGGTGTTCTGTCTGGTGTTTGAAATCAACTCTGATGAATCCTAATCGTCTCTTCCTTGTAAATCATCAAGGTGGCTGTAAAATGTGTGTGAAAGGTTAATGTTGAGAACCAGTAAGAACTTCCCAGGCCTCGTCTCGATTTGTCTCCAGTGACTGTTTTAACGTGGGAAACATCACAGCAGGAAGCATCGTGACGTTCCCAGACAGAGAATCCAGAAGCTCTTCAGATGATACCAGTAAGAGCCTCACCAGCTGGCAGCTGGTCATACTGGAAACCAGCTGGGCTCCCTGGCAGCACAGGATGAAGCCAGCCAGATTCAGGAGGACACACACCACAGACAGCAGGACAAACACGTTGACCTGGAAACGTAGGAACAGGGAAGGGGAGGCGGATTATTGTGGGTCGGACCCTGTGGGAGAAGCAACACTGAATAAATGCAGGTAATCGAGGTACGGATCAATTACTGAAGGGAATATTTAATAAGGCCTGATTCTATTTCCTGGTAATTCACTGAACCGACTTCTGAATTTACTGTTGCTCTCCTTTCAGCACCGGCAGCAGGACAGAAGCGTATCGTCATGGAGATACGATACACACCCTGAGTGTTGTGCTACTGTACAGGAGATACAGAACCTTTGACCTTTGTGTTCAAACGAGCAGCATGTGTGTATCGCAATGAGAGAGTAACAGATTAAACACAACTCTCCACCTGCCGACGTGAAATAGAACGCGCTGCAATGTGCTGTGCGTATCAGGCGTAGCCCCGGCAGCGACAGGGCGGTGGTGTGTCCAGTCACGGCGGGGAAATGCTTCACCAATAGAACAGAAACATCACCAGGGTGTGAGAACGAGACGCAGCCCAGGGGGCGGCGGCGTGCCGAGGGCTAGAGCCGTGCTGCCAGCATTCAAGCCAACCCACTAATCAAACACGTCATGATTGGCTGATTCATTTGAAAGGGAATCTGTGTTTTCCAGGACGCCTGAGCGCCACGACTCAGCGATTCAGCGCCGGTCTCTGCCGATAGACGGCTGCTGTGATCAATAACCTGATCACTCTCTCCCGTCTCCAGATTTGTATTACCCTCCATTCCAGCCTGACTTAAACATCAGAATGATTCCCGTCACGTTTCAACGCAGCCTCAGAGCCCGGATAAATGCAGAGGACTGAGCAGGAAGTAAAGCTGCACCAGTCGACTCGGAGGTCGGCTTGCTGGGGCGAGTCCCGGCGGGGCGAGCCGGGCGAGAGGAGAAGAAGAAGAAATAAAAGCAGAGCGGCGACGTTTAAAAATGGAGAGAACTAACAAAGCAGAGATTTAACCAAAGTTTACATAAACACTCACAAAGGTCCTGTAGACACGCAAGTAACGGCGCGATGGGCAGCGCCCTACACGCCGCACGAAAGCTCCGGTGCCTTGCTCAAGGGCAATGCTCAATGCTCATTTAATTCTGTCAACTGGTACAGGTGGAGTCAAATGTACATGCTGTAAACCAGGGGAGGGCAAACATTTTGACTCGCGGGCCACAATAGGTTGTAAAATTTGACAGAGGGGCCGGACCAAGAACAGATGGATGAAGTATTTGTGTGAGCTAATATAAATGACACATGAAAGCTATTGCATTAAAGGATTTGGCCTTTTACAGGTAGCATTACAGGGAAAAGGTCAAATGTATGAGGTTTAATTATAATAAAACTTTATTTAATGATATAATTTGGACAAGTTTGGCGGGCCGGATTAAAAAGACCAACGGGCCGCATATGGCCCCCGGGCCTGGGTTTGCCCATGCCTGCTGTAAACCCTAAGGTACAGGGAGTCAAATGTACACGCTGTAAACCCTAAGGTACAGGGAGTCAAATGTACATGCTGTAAACCCTAAGGTACAGGTGGAGTCAAATGTACATGCTGTAAACCCTAAGGTACAGGTGGAGTCAAATGTACACGCTGTAAACCCTAAGGTACAGGGAGTCAAATGTACACGCTGTAAACCCTAAGGTACAGGGAGTCAAATGTACACGCTGTAAACCCTAAGGTACAGGGAGTCAAATGTACACGCTGTAAACCCTAAGGTACAGGGAGTCAAATGTACACGCTGTAAACCCTAAGGTACAGGGAGTCAAATGTACACGCTGTAAACCCTAAGGTACAGGGAGTCAAATGTACACGCTGTAAACCCTAAGGTACTGGTACCGGTGGAGTCAAATGTACATGCTGTAAACCCTAAGGTACAGGGAGTCAAATGTACATGCTGTAAACCCTAAGGTACTGGTGTAGTCAAATGTACATGCTGTAAACCCTAAGGTACAGGTGGAGTCAAATGTACACGCTGTAAACCCTAAGGTACAGGTGGAGTCAAATGTACATGCTGTAAACCCTAAGGTACAGGGAGTCAAATGTACATGCTGTAAACCCTAAGGTACAGGGAGTCAAATGTACATGCTGTAAACCCTAAGGTACAGGTGGAGTCAAATGTACACGCTGTAAACCCTAAGGTTCTGGTACTGGTGGAGTCAAATGTACACGCTGTAAACCCTAAGGTACAGGGAGTCAAATGTACACGCTGTAAACCCTAAGGTTCTGGTACTGGTGGAGTCAAATGTACATGCTGTAAACCCTAAGGTACTGGTACAGGTGGAGTCAAATGTACATGCTGTAAACCCTAAGGTACTGCTACAGGTGGAGTCAAATGTACATGCTGTAAACCCTAAGGTACAGGTGGAGTCAAATGTACACGCTGTAAACCCTAAGGTACAGGTGGAGTCAAATGTACACGCTGTAAACCCTAATAGTCCGGCGGCTTAGCAAAATTATGGGGACACGGCAGATAAAAGCACCAAATTTTTTTTATGTGCTCTACATCACCATAGCTTTCAATTTTTGGTGGGAGCCGCCTCATCAAGATGGCGGATGGCGGCCATATTGGATTTCCGCCGTGTAAAATCTGTAAATGCCAATATCTCGGCTTCCAAGCCACTTAGAAGGTCAATCTTGGTGTCAAAGTATACATTTTCTGAGTCAGGGAATGCATTAAAGCTATTGAGAATACCACTAGATGATTATTTCTGCAGAGGTCAAATAAATTATGTTCATTCTGGCAATGTATGCATCATTTTCAACTCGATTCCTAAGCAGCTGGACATAAATGAATGACATACATGAATTGAACTTGATTTGCTTCACTTTTTAGCATAAAGTATTATTACATATATAATCAAATTATCTGTTAGGCCAGGGGTCAGGAACCTCTGGCTCTTTTGATGGCTGCACCTGGCTCGCGGACAAATGTTCAATTATAAAAAATATTTTTTCGTTACACTCCTTTGCGCAAACCGGCGACTAGAAAGCCGGTTCGCTATGAGGCAGTGATCAGAGGAAGTCCGGTTTATATACGGCGTTCTGCTCACTGGGAAAGGGACAAACGCCGATTGATAGCGGGTCGATCTGCGTTCAAAAACAGTCAAACCAGTTGTTGTGTCTATCTATCTATCTATCTATCGCCTAGGCAACGCAGATGAGGCAGAGACACTGTTCAAGTGGGGTTGCTGCATTTTGCTGTCGAAAATAGCGGTCGATGTGCGCACCTGCAAAAGGGTCCGCACAACGGCCGGTTGTGAGATCAGGAAGTAAACTTCCCTTGTTTTAATTGCGTTGTCGGCTCGCTAATTTTAGAAGATGGCTGAAAGAAAAAAAGACGAGGAGAATCGTACTTTTCACTTTGTAGTCACGAAGCCATCAGCAAAACCACGCAGCACCAGAAGTCGCATTAATGGTAAGAAATATCCATCATTGATTAGCAACAGCATAACAATGTTATTCAAAAGAATTCAGAGACTTGTATTTAGTTTTAAACATATTTTATGGCTCTCACGGAATGACATTTAATAATATGTGGTGTTCATGGCTCTCTCAGCCAAAAAGGTTCCCGACCCCTGTGTTAGACCGTGCTTGTTTTCAGACCCAAATGCGCGACACAGGAGGCAGTGGAACAGTTCAAAACCTGGAGGGGATTTAATTATAAAAGGTGAGGTACAGAAGGGGCAGAGCAAATATCTGAGTCGTGAGACAGGCAAGGGTCAGGAACCATAACATTATATGTCACATTTGCAACTGCAAAGCTCTGTGCATTTCCAGTGTGCCTTCCTACATGAGCACCTTGCACCACAGCCACATTTGATCAGTTCAGCGCAGGCTTTTGGAGCCATTGGTAGAATGCTCCACACTGGAAGCCAGACCTGGCTGTCTCCATTCAATGTCCATCCACAACCGTCTGGATTGGGTGTGGCTGCTGGGCCAGTTCAGATGTTGCCCAGATCCCAGACTGGTAGGCAACTCGCTTCAAGTGCTGCAGCATTGAATCCTGTGTTCCATCGTTCTGTTCTTCTGGCAGAACAACTCTGTCCTTGCTTCATTGACAGATTCCCAGTGGATGCAATCTTCATGGAGAGGAAGGTGAAGAGTTCCTGCTTGTTCATCGGGTCACGCAGGAAATCTGGCCAATTCCCTGGCAGCTTGTTCTGACCAGCCACCTTCCGTCGTATCCCTTTGCCTCGCTTCTCCCTTATTGACTCTTTTATGCTGCTGGTGATGTAAGTGTCCCAAACCACGTCAACGCTTTTGGAGGTCTCCAAGTGCTTCATGATGTGGGGAACAGGAACAAAGACACAACTGGCATATTCGTCGAATGTGGTAATGTTGGTAGTGGACAGGAAGTGCACAACAGCGGCACCGTCGAGTACTTTGACATCCAGAGTACCTGGAGTTTCCTGTTGTGTCTTCTGTGTCAGAACAATTAGCAGATCTGACTTCTTTCCCAGCCGTAGTTTCCCTCTGTCAGATAGAGAGGGAGGGTTTGGATGGTTTTCGTGCTTAAAGAAGGTGCTCATGTCCCCCTCTCTGTGTTGCATGGCTGTATATAATTGGGAGAAGAGTGCCTCATCATCCTTCAATATTGATATCTGCCCTGCCTGCTTGGTCTTGATCTTGGGTGTTGGGCATCTAAAGAGAGGCAGTGAGTTCGTTTTGATGGGCTCGTGAATGGAGTGTGTGCGGTCCCTGATCACTGTGTCGTGCATTTGGGTCTGAAAACAAGCACGGTCTAACAGATAATTTGATTATACATGTAATAATACTTTATGCTAAAAAGTGAAGCAAATCAAGTTCAATCCATGCATGTCATCCATTTATGTCCAGCTGCTTAGGAATCGAGTTGAAAACGATGCATACATTGCCAGAATGAACATAATTTATTTGACCTCTGCAGAAATAATCATCTAGTGGTATTCTCAATAGCTTTAATGCATTCCCTGACTCAGAAAATGTATACTTTGACACCAAGATTGACCTTCTAAGTGGCTTGGAAGCCGAGATATTGGCATTTACAGATTTTACACGGCGGAAATCCAATATGGCCGCCATCCGCCATCTTGACGAGGCGGCTCCCACCAAAAATTGAAAGCTATGGTGATGTAGAGCACATAAAAAAAAATTGGTGCTTTTATCCACCGTGTCCCCATTTTACTCAAATCTGGTCCTAAGCCACCGCACTATAAGGTACAGGTGGAGTCAAATGTACACGCTTTGCATAGAAATTTGTGACAGAAGAATATATATCTATATATGATCTAATTCTGTTCATGATCATTCTATTTTAGACTATGCGTTACCTGCATGGACCCACAACATAATGTCACACCTGCCTACAGGTGGGAGTCGATATCAGAGACGTCTATGAACACTGAGTGGACTGAACGCAAGCCTGGAGTCAGCGCAGCGTTCTCACCAGCAGCAGCATGGGTCTCCTCCAGGTCGTTAGTCCGACGACGCCCGACAGGATGACCTGAAACACACGACAAGAACGCCGCGGTGAGATCGGCCCCTCCCCAGAGCAGCCCCGGGAACACCCCCATGCTCCTGAGCTGAACGGGAGCCAGGAACATCCGAGCGGGTTCCGTGGGCTCGCTCGGCCGTCCTGAGTCTGTGGTGCGTTAACGCGGTCATTTGAATGCAAAACTTTATTTATATATATTTGAATCAGAATTGGGCCCTAAATGTAGTATTTTGCTTTAAAGGTCCCGTATTATGAAAAACCCACGTTCCCACGTTCCTACACTATTCTGGTGATTCTGATTCCTGATCAAGGGACGCTGTCCTGCAGCATCTGTTTGAGACAGAAATGAGGGACGCTGTCCTGCAGCATCTGTGTGAGACAGAAATGAGGGACGCTGTCCTGCAGCATCTGTGTGAGACAGAAATGAGGGACGCTGTCCTGCAGCATCTGTTTGAGACAGAAATGAGGGACGCTGTCCTGCAGCGTCTGTTTGAGACAGAAATGAGGGACGCTGTCCTGCAGCATCTGTTTGAGACAGGAATGAGGGACGCTGTCCTGCAGCATCTGCTTGAGACAGAAATGAGGGACGCTGTCCTGCAACATCCGTTTGAGACAGAAATGAGGGACGCGGTCCTGCAGCATCTGTTTGAGACAGAAATGAGGGACTCTGTCCTGCAGCGTCTGTTTGAGACAGAAATGAGGGACGCTGTCCTGCAGCATCTGTTTGAGACAGAAATGAGGGACGCTGTCCTGCAGCGTCTGTTTGAGACAGAAATGAGGGACGCTGTCCTGCAGCATCTGTTTGAGACAGGAATGAGGGACGCTGTCCTGCAGCATCTGCTTGAGACAGAAATGAGGGACGCTGTCCTGCAACATCCGTTTGAGACAGAAATGAGGGACGCGGTCCTGCAGCATCTGTTTGAGACAGAAATGAGGGACGCTGTCCTGCAGCATCTGCTTGAGACAGAAATGAGGGACGCTGTCCTGCAGCATCTGTTTGAGACAGAAATGAGGGACGCTGTCCTGCAACATCCGTTTGAGACAGAAATGAGGGACGCGGTCCTGCAGCATCTGTTTGAGACAGAAATGAGGGACGCTGTCCTGCAGCATCTGCTTGAGACAGAAATGAGGGACGCTGTCCTGCAACATCCGTTTGAGACAGAAATGAGGGACGCGGTCCTGCAGCATCTGTTTGAGACAGAAATGAGGGACGCTGTCCTGCAGCATCTGTTTGAGACAGAAATGAGGGACGCTGTCCTGCAACATCCGTTTGAGACAGAAATGAGGGACGCGGTCCTGCAGCATCTGTTTGAGACAGAAATGAGGGACGCTGTCCTGCAACATCCGTTTGAGACAGAAATGAGGGACGCGGTCCTGCAGCATCTGTTTGAGACAGAAATGAGGGACGCTGTCCTGCAGCATCTGTGTGAGACAGAAATGAGGGACGCTGTCCTGCAGCATCTGCTTGAGACAGAAATGAGGGACGCTGTCCTGCAGCATCTGTTTGAGACAGAAATGAGGGACGCTGTCCTGCAGCATCTGTTTGAGACAGAAATGAGGGACGCTGTCCTGCAGCATCCGTTTGAGACAGAAATGAGGGACGCTGTCCTGCAGCATCTGTTTGAGACAGAAATGAGGGACGCTGTCCTGCAACATCCGTTTGAGACAGAAATGAGGGACGCGGCCCTGCAGCATCTGTTTGAGACAGAAATGAGGGACGCTGTCCTGCAGCATCTGTTTGAGACAGAAATGAGGGACGCTGTCCTGCAACATCCGTTTGAGACAGAAATGAGGGACGCGGTCCTGCAGCATCTGTTTGAGACAGAAATGAGGGACGCTGTCCTGCAACATCCGTTTGAGACAGAAATGAGGGACGCGGTCCTGCAGCATCTGTTTGAGACAGAAATGAGGGACGCTGTCCTGCAGCATCTGTTTGAGACAGAAATGAGGGACGCTGTCCTGCAACATCCGTTTGAGACAGAAATGAGGGACGCGGTCCTGCAACATCCGTTTGAGACAGAAATGAGGGAGGCTGTCCTGCAACATCCGTTTGAGACAGAAATGAGGGACGCGGTCCTGCAGCATCTGTTTGAGACAGAAATGAGGGACGCTGTCCTGCAGCATCTGTGTGAGACAGAAATGAGGGACGCTGTCCTGCAGCATCTGTTTGAGACAGAAATGAGGGACGCTGTCCTGCAGCGTCTGTTTGAGACAGGAATGAGGGACGCTGTCCTGCAGCATCTGTTTGAGACAGACATGAGGGACGCTGTCCTGCAGCATCTGAGACAGAAATGAGGGACGCTGTCCTGCAGCATCTGAGACCGAAATGAGGGACGCTGTCCTGCAGCATCTGTGTGAGACAGAAATGAGGGACGCTGTCCTGCAGCATCTGTTTGAGACAGAAATGAGGGACGCTGTCCTGCAGCATCTGTGTGAGACAGAAATGAGGGACGCTGTCCTGCAGCATCTGTGTGAGACAGAAATGAGGGACGCTGTCCTGCAGCATCTGTTTGAGACAGAAATGAGGGACGCTGTCCTGCAGCATCTGGTTGAGACAGAAATGAGGGACGCTGTCCTGCAGCATCTGTTTGAGACAGAAATGAGGGACGCTGTCCTGCAGCATCTGTTTGAGACAGAAATGAGGGACGCTGTCCTGCAGCATCTGTTTGAGACAGACATGAGGGACGCTGTCCTGCAGCATGAGACAGAAATGAGGGACGCTGTCCTGCAGCATCTGTTTGCTATTTTGACAAAAACCTTTACAGATATTTCATGTGCGTTTGTGAACTGCAATACTTTGTGGATAAAGAGTATAATATGTACGATACAATCTCTTGTAGCGTTTATTTTATTTTATTTTCTCTGATCTGATCACACACTGCTGCTGCTGGTAAACAGAGGCAGCTGCAGAATAAAGGTTCTATAATCTATAATCTATAATCATCTGGACGTCCCAGATGAAGCGCAGGCCTCCATCCCAACCCGCACAGTACTCACAGTACTGTAAAAGTACTGCCGCGGGTCCGCTCCGTGTTGACAGCTCTGTTCTGTCGTCACATCCGGTTTCTCCCGTTGGTAAATATGGAAATAAACCCCATTTCTCTCCGCGGGGCTGAACCGTGTGCCGGATCGGTTCCGCGGCGGCGGACTTACCGAGGAGCCCGCCCAGAACGGGCAGGAGTTTCTGATGGAGGTCGAGCTGCTGAGGGACACCGCTCCGAAGGACAGAGCCACCATGGAGCCGCCGAGCAGCAGCTGCAACAAGCCCAGGGAGAGCAGCGGCCGCCGCGGCAGCAGCAGCCGCGACCCGCCGCCCGCCATCCTGGAGGAGGCGGACAAGCCGCGGGCTCGGCCGAGCTGCGGAGCCGCGTTGACAGGACAGCAAGAGCCCGGCAGCAGCACCGGGAGCGACATGTCGACAGGCCGGAGTCCTTCAGACCGTCCCCGCCATGATGGAGGAGGGTTTTAAATAACCCGAGCCGGGCTGCAGGGCTGCAGGGCTCGGATCCACTTTCACATAGTTGGGCTGCGGGCTCGGGAAGTCCGGACGGGGAGGGAGGGGTCGTGTGGGACAGGACTGGAGGGGGACACCGTCCTGGAATAAAATACGAACGTGTATTCTCACGTCCTGGAATAAAATACAAACGTGTATTCTCACGTCCTGGAATAAAATACAAACGTGTATTCTCATGTCCTGGAATAAAATACAAACGTGTATTCTCATGTCCTGGAATAAAATACAAACGTGTATTCTCATGTCCTGTAATGTACCAATAGTACCTCAGTGTCGTGTGTCAGACACTGAGGTACCATTGACCAGCGGTCCCCAACCTCTTTTGCTCCACGGCCCGGTTTCATTGAGACAATATTTTCACGGACCGGCCCTCATTCGCTCGATAATCGTTATTGACGCAGCCGTCCTGGCGTCGTCTAATAATAAATCATCCCACTGGTCTTACGTTTATTTATTTATTTATTTATTTATTTGAAAGGATAAAACCCCTTGAGATGAAACCATCTCGTTTTCAAGGGGGTCCTAAATCAAAACAAAACATAGACAGAAATAACAGCAGTGCAAACATGAAAGAACAACCTCAACAACAACAAAAAAAAAATACTCTCTTTTTACACTCAAACACACATCCACACTCAAACTGCACACATACAAACATTCACACGTAGCTCTGTCAAAATAGTAATAATAAACTAAAATTGCAGTTATAACATGAGAAAATAAGATAGCAACACAAAATTAAAATTAAAAGCAGTTACAAACATTTTGAAAATGTAAAAATAGGGCATTTTTAAACATATTATAAGACCTTATAGAGCGGATGGAGGATGGAAGACTGTTCCAATCTGCAGGAGCTTTGAAATGGAATGCGAATTTCCCTATTTCCTTCTTTATCCTCGGAACAACAAAAAAGGTTTGGTCAGCATGACGTAAACTATAGGAAGAGTGAAAATAAATGAAATACTGTTTCAAGTAATCCGGATAACTGAGGTTAATGCATTTAAAAATAAACAATAACCAGTGAAACTGTCGTCTGCAGGGCGGAGTAAGCAGGACAGTTGTTGATAAAGCAAACAGTGGTGGGTTCTAAAAGGGCAGCGGAGAATGAATCTACACAGACTATTATATGTAACAGTAAGTGACTTCAGAATTGTAGCTGTAGTGTTTTGATAAATAATATCACAGAAATCTAATATAGGTAGTAGCAGTTGTGTAACAATTTTCTTCCTGACAGAAAAACTAAAACAATGAATTGACTGATAGAGCAATTTCAAACGATAGGCGATTTTATTATTAACATAGAGCAAGTGAGAGTTAAATGAAAGTGTGGGGTCCAACCACAGACCTAGATATTTAAAATGCTCAACTGATACAACAGCTGTTTTATCTATAAACACGAGATTAAGTGGTGTACTATTGACGTTTTTATTGAATAACATAGAATGAGATTTTGATTTATTGAGAAGAAGTTTATTGGCATGAAGCCATAACTGTACTCTATCAAAATCAATCTGGAGTGAGTGCTGAATATCCTTAATGTTATCTTTTGTGCAGTAAATAATAGTGTCGTCAGCATAGAGTTGGATATTACAGTCTGCGCAGGAAAGGGGAAGATCATTAATAAAGATCGAAAATAATAGAGGACCAAGAGAGGAGCCCTGGGGCACACCCCTATCTATAGCTCGAAAATTCGAGTGATAGTTTTTAAATAAGACGCATTGTTGACGGTGATGGAGATATGAATTAAACCAAAGAAGCGAAAACCTATCAAGACCGATCGAATGCAATTTGTCCAATAAAAGATAATGATCAACCATATCAAAAGCCTTTGTAAGGTCAATAGATAAAGCACCAGTAAGACAGCTGTTATCGAAGCCTGTGAAAATATCATTGGTAAACTTGAGTAGAGCAGAGGACGTAGAAAAGAACGGTCTAAAACCTGATTGAACGGAAGATAGAATATTATTTTCAAATAAATAATCCGAGAGCTGATTGAAAATAAGTTTTTCAAAGACTTTAACAATGCTATTAATAATAGATATAGGTCTATAATTGCTGAGTTTCCCAGGGTCTCCCCCCTTGTGTAGGGGAATCACTCTCGCACATTTCCAGTCACAAGGTACCTCACAAGAGGAAAAAGATAAATTAAAAAGATCGGCCAAGGGAAACGAAAGAATATGAGAAGCAAATTTAATAAATTTGGCTTCAATACCATCAGGACCAGCACTAGCGCTCGAGGAGAGTCCATCAATGGCCAGTTGAACATCTGCCGGACTCACTTGTGAAAAGGTGAAAGAGCTGTTACAGGACAACGATTCTTACGTCAAATGCAAGTTTACATCAACAGACAATAAACAACATTTTGTTCATAAATTAATAATCAACATCTCTGTATACAAAAATCCTTCCTAATAAGAAATAATTATAATAAAAAACTTCAAGTGACTGCGCCGATGAGGTTTATTTTGAAATATAGCGACTCACAATCAACGTAGGAGAAATACCCGATCATTTATAACGAGGTGAACAATCAATCAAGTTAGTGGGAGCCCTGAGCTTGTTTCTCTGCCACGAGACGGTCCCATCGAGGGGTAACGGGAGACAGGACACCAGAAGTGTGTCCCATCAAGGGGTAACGGGAGACAATGAGACCAGAAGTGTGTCCCATCGAGGAGTAACGGGAGACAATGACAGCCAAAGTGTGTCCCATTGAGGGGTAACGGGAGACAATGACAGCCAAAGTGTGTCCCATTGAGGGGTAACGGGAGACAATGAGACCAGAAGTGTGTCCCATTGAGGTGTAACAGGAGACAATGAGACCAGAAGTGTGTCCCATTGAGGGGTAACGGGAGACAATGACAGCTGAAGTGTGTCCCATCGAGGGGTAACGGGAGACAACGACAGCCAAAGTGTGTCCCATCGAGGGGTAACAGGAGACAATGAGACCAGAAGTGTGTCCCATCGAGGGGTAACGGGAGACAATGACACCCGAAGTGTGTCCCATCGAGGGGTAACAGGAGACAATGAGACCAGAAGTGTGTCCCATCGAGGGGTAACAGGAGACAATGAGACCAGAAGTGTGTCCCATCGAGGGGTAACGGGAGACAATGACACCAGAAGTGTGTCCCATTGAGGGGTAACAGGAGACAATGACACCAGAAGTGTGTCCCGTACGTCCAGCCTGTTCTGTAGTTTGGTTACGGTCACTGCAGAAAATCCTGCTTCACAAAGACAGGAAGTTAGAAATGGAAGCAGGACAGGCTCGAGTCACCAGGTTTGTTCACAAATGGGTCGCGGCTCCATTCTTTTGCAGTCCGTCGGTCTTTTGTGGTCGGGAAGTACCGCTCAAACTCTTCGATCTGCACAAACTAACCCATCACGGGGCCGAGACCTTCAAGACGCACAGACGCGTGCAGTCTGTGCGTCATTACAGTACAGGACTCATGACTGACTTGAAGTCTTCCAAAGTCTCCTCTGGGACTAAACGTCCGCCAGCCATTGATTCAACTGGTCCTAAGAAGGAAGATATTTCAATGAGGATATTTAATAAAATACAGTAAATGGTAAATAATGCTGAATAAGAATTTTGGGTTTTAATGGGCTCCTTGAGAAAAAGTCTGAAAAAGACTTACTTAAGTTTGCAGAGGTCTTTTTCTTCAGTTTTTGTTTTGCATGTTGGACTCAGTCATCAGAAAATGAGGCTGAAAGTTCTCGTGTTATTTCTTTATTCCAGAGATGCATTTATGTACTTACAGACAGACATGTGAACGAATGCCTCTGATGCACACGTTACCATTCGTAGTAATACTGCACACGTATACCAGAGAGAGTGATCGGTGTAACGGCGGAGCTCTGACTTAACACATGCTGTGATTGGTCAGGTTTGTAGGTCTTCCATCCTTTGTTCAGTTTTACTACAGTAAAAACACACAACACATGCAGTTCTGTCTCTATGCAGACGTCCTTTTATTTGGCATTTTAAGGTGAGAAGATGGAAAAACTCCGACACATCCCCCCCTCTGCCGGGACGCGGCACCGCACTCTGAGATCAATAGCAGTCCGCGTGATGGTATTAGCACTTTGTGTCTGACAGTAAGCACTTTGTAACTCGTGTGGAGGCAGAGAGTCGACGGAGACATCCTGGGACACCATTCACTCAGAGTCCAGACCAAAGGACATGCTCCGAGCCCGGACCCCATCCCTGTGGTCAAAGGACATGCTCCGAGCCCGGACCCCATCCCTGTGGTCAAAGGACATGCTCCGAGCCCGGACCCCATCCCTGTGGTCAAAGGACATGCTCCGAGCCCGGACCCCATCCCTGTGGTCAAAGGACATGCTCCGAGCCCGGACCTCATCCCGGGGGTCTTATCACAGCTTTCCGTCTGGATGTATGTGCTTTTAAATACTAATAGAACCCAAAATGATTCCACCAGCTTATTGCTGTTGGCTTGTGTCAATGTCTGCTGCTGGGACACATCTTTGCTTGGACTAATAGAAGACGCAGAGACCCCCCCCCCCCCAGACGAGGCCTGCCTTACTGATCGAGAGGGACAGCTCTAGTCAGGCTTCAGAGGACTGACCCCAGGCCTCTTTTTCCTTCTATGAAACACTGAAATGTGAGTTTAAACAATGGCTCAGTTTGTTTATTTATTTTTATTGTCAATAAACTCCACATTAAGACCAAAAGCAACATATAGAAAAGGCTCAAATACGTCTGGTTTTCTAGTGCAGTGGTTTAAATGTCCTTCCAATCTTCTATTATAGAAAGTGTATGAAAGCCATGACCAAAATAGTCCCACACTCTGTCCTCCTCTCAGTTATGGTTGGACTTATGAGTGAAAAGTCCCTGTTGTGTTAGAACCCTCTGGAATATCCCGAAGGCCCCCCGAGGATCCCCCGAAGGCCCCCCGAGGATCCCCGGATACACACGAGTGTTCTCGTTCATCTCGAAGGTTTTCAGCGGGGGAAAGGATGGAATTTTATTTCTCAGAAAAAAAGTGACTCAAGCTTTGGATACACACATAATACTTCCACACAGGATTACTCATTCATTTGTACAGTATATATATATATATATATATATATATGGATATTTGATTCATAGCCACTCACAAAAATAGATACTGTTAACAATCTTATAATTCGATGGCTTAACATAGACAATGTTAGCCACCATGGCTAACGGACAGACGCGTCACCAACAAGGCGTAAACGTCAGTCTGGTGGAGAAACAGTGCAAACGGCACAGCAACAAATGCTGAGATCAAAGGTGACAAAAAGATGGAGGCTGGGTCACTCCAGGAAGCAGCGCAGCAAATTCCCTACCGACTAACGCCGGTTAGCCGCTAGCCGTTCAGCCAATCGTGGATGGATGGAGGAAGACAGCAGGTGATGAGGGGCGGAGTCAGCCTTGCTGCACACGCGCGACAGGTTGGGGAACTTTTCACTGACCAGTCTTCATGACCTGATAGCTAATGCTTTTGAGGTATTAGTACTTTGGGCAGTACAATGTCACAAAGAATATTGCTGATGATTATTGAAAACATTTATAAATGATAGTAAAATCTATAAAAGTTGAACAAAGAATCCGCCTGATTTAGCAGCACTGACACGGCCGGGCTAGTTATGCAAGCTAGCTAACTCATTTTAGCACGCTACCAAGTGTGTCTTAAATCCACGGCTCATTTCTTAATTGTTAGAATTTAGGGGTTTTCTAAATGTGCGAACAGTTTTCCAGACTCTGGCCCGACTGCCGGTTCACTGTCCAGCCGATTCATTACCGGCTAACGGCCCTGGTTAAAGGTCAACGGAGAGAAAGCTGGTGAAGGACTCGCACTGAAGCCTGCTGAAGGGTGAAACGTCGCTGCTGCTGAGGTGGAGTGACCCGGCCTTTGACCCGACCCATCAGGTCCGATGACGTCCTCCAGAGCTTCCTACTCATTTTGCTTGGTTGGATTCTTCTTCGGCTCTTTCTAACACATGGCTGGTCGGGTCGCGTTTTGTCACGCGACCCGACAACAGACAGCCCAGTGCGTTGGGACCGCTTTAAGGTTCTGGTGGCGCTGGTTCCCTGGTTTCCCTTTAAGCTAACAGCAGCAGAGGTTTCAGTGTGGCTGGGTGGCAGAGGGGCGGCGGCGCGACAACCCAAACCTCATGGGACTAACAAAGTAAAAGGCACTTTAAATTTCAACGTTACTAGGTAGAATATATATGAATGAGAGACTTCAGAGACACAGGCATCGTCATATACGAAGGAATGCAAAGAGAGTATAAACACTTCACGTCAGGTATATATGCTAGTAATACGTAACATGGCGTACGTAACCTTTGTCGTAGGGGCTTATAAACGCAGGGTATAGCTGTGATGAAGCGCGTTGTGGGGTGAGCCTGAGGGTTTCGTGAGGGCAACACTCGTGGCAATTGGTTTCAGTTGCTGTGCACAAACTGAAGAGTTGCATAGAGAAGAAAACAGGAGGTTCCTCGTCACCATTAAAGGGGCGGGAAAGAAAGCGCTGGGACACAACACGACAAACGAAGACCGCGTGTCCTATCCCAACGGATTGCTTTTGCCTCCTGGAAGCAAAGAAAGGCAGGTCCCTCCCGTGAAGACGCACGAGTCCGTCTGAAGTCAGCAGCTTACTTGTTGTGCAGGGCGTGATGGAATGGAAGGCGTGTGCAGAGTGCATGTGCAGCCGAGGGCTACAGTTCAGTGTCCTGATACTGGTAGGAGGTGGCCGAGCAGCATCCTGGCACCGCCACCTCCCTCCCCTCATCTTTGCCGGGGTAGAAGTGAGCTCCATCCCTGGAGAGCGGAGGAGTCTGGGGGTCAGGACCAGAGCAGGAGCTGGAACAAAAACCCAAACTGCTCTCAGTCCTGCCGTGCGGTGCGCACATGTGGTACTAGGTGTGTACTAGGTGTGTACTAGGGGTGTACTAGGTGTGTACTAGGTGTGTACTAGGGGTGTACTAGGGGTGTACTAAGGGTGGCTGTTGAGGTGGGCTCCACAGCTCTGGATCATTGCTTGTTCAACTCTTCAAGGAGTCATGCAGAAACATACGACATTAACTCTTTGAGTGCCAGCCATTTTCAGCTCAGCTTTATGCTGAACGCGGCGGTTTTGGCGCATTTGTCCTGACATTCAAAGTCCCACAGAATATTCTTGACTATGACCATGCACACACCGAACCGACCACACGCAAGGTTAAAGTCTCTTCCTTCATCAGGGCAGTTGATGGCGCTCCTAACATTTTTCGTTCCGAGGTTATTGGCCGTCTTTAGACGTGAATTGCACTGAAAGGGTTAAAAACTTTTTGTTTTGGGGTATTTAAAATTAAAAATTCAGCACAGTCTCAAAATAACTGAGCACCTGCAGAGGTCTATCATTTTATTTCCTGTAAACTCCATCCGGGACTGATTGAGTCGTCGACCAGTACCGAGTCAGCGGCATCAGTTTCAGAACTCTGAGGCGGCGGCACCGCGACTCCGGCCCGCTCCGGACAAGCTCCTTTCTCCATTAGCTGAGCTTAAAGCACGGTGAAGGTGCATTACGGAGCTGGAACGAGTGACAATAAGGGTGCGTTCCCACTGCGCAGTTTGCTCCCTTTTAAAAGGACCAGAGTTCCTTTCCTCGGATTATCCGCTCAAAAAAGTCCGCCTGAAAAGGAGGGTCTCGGTCCCTTTGGGCGGAGCAAAGGACGGAGCAACGTACGTAGTGACGCTACGCGGTGCGTCTCCGGAAGAGGAAGTACAGCGGGTACTCCAAGCTGCTCCAAGTGGTGAAATATGCACTGCTGTGTGTAGATTTCATGAACTAAATACTTTAATATTTTGTTTAGAACCAGCTACGTATCACCGGTAACTGACGCGACTTCTCCCTGCAGCTCCACGGCGCTTTAACAGTCCAGCGCGGAGCGGAGAATCAGCTGATCGGCAGCGACAGTTTCTCATTCCGTTGTTCTGAACTGATCCAGAGACTTTACGGATCCCCAGCGACTTTGTGTTTGTTAGAAACGACTAGCGTTGTGTAACATTTATGATTTAGGCCTGAACTAAATGAGATTCCCTCCGTGAATGAGCAGCAGTCATAACTGCGCACTCAAAAAAAAAAAAAATGGGAGAGGGCGGGACTTCCCCTCCTACTCTGTCCAATCGACGAGCGCCCCTTTCAGCCACGCGACGTTGCTCGGGAAAGTTCGTTCCGTGAAGAAATCACAGTGTGAACGCAGACCTTTCAACTAATTATAAATGCAGGAATTTGCTCCCAAAGGAACCGAGTCCTCTTGGCGCAGTGGGAACGCACCCCAAGCCTTGTTTATTAAGAAAGCTTCATGAAACGGGCCTCAGGAGCGAATCTGAAGGATTAGCTAAGAGGAGCCGTCGGCTGGACGTCGGCCTCGCCCCGACAACACAAGAGTAAAGAGCACGGAGTCACACACTCACAGCAGAGCCTGGGAACAGTCGCACGGCAGCGGCGAGCCTACCCGATGGGCTGCGGGCGACTGTGGTCCAGTTTGGCCGTCTTCAGAGGGACGGCATAGATGTCGGCGTGTCTCTGAGAGAATTCCATCTGGAAACACAAACGGACTGATTATCGCTGATATCCAGAGGAACCTGCAGCGCCTCCTTTAGGACGGTGCGTTCTGAGAAAAGGAAACGAGGCTGCGTAAAGAAAGCGCATGGAACCATGTCTGCGAGGCTAAAAGATGAGATTCACACAGGAAGAGACGAGACAAGAGAGAAAAACCGGTCAGAGGTGGAGATCATCTCAGAGGCGCTCAAAGACCAACGGGCTCGAGTCGGTTCCTTTCCCTCTGATGGGCGTTCATCAACAGATACCACCGGCTACCACGGATATGCGTAACACCCCACCCCAAGCACCAATGGCAACACTCAGCGACGCCCACCCTGGCATTCTGCGCTTCCTGCACCTCCAGCATCCTCCGGGCCCGGGCGAAGTGGTCCATCTTCTCAAAGGCCTTGATCTTCCCCATGAAGGACCTCATGGACGGATCCTCCACGGGGGTGTCCTCTGCCGACTCCTCCTGCTGCCGACAGCCTGCCACGACAGCGAGGGGGTGCACCGGCGTGCCCCCGAAGCTGCTGGCCAGGGGTACAGGGGGTGGGTGGGGCACCCCCAGGGGCCGTGGTTTGCTACCGGAGTGGAGGTGGCGAGGAGGAGTTGGGGGCAGCGGGCCAGGGGAGGGGGCAGAACGGGAGATGGGTGGTGGGGGGTCGTTGTTGCTGCTGGCAGGGCTGCTGCTGGAGGGAGAATCGTAGCTGCGGCTGGAGCTGGGGGGCGGAGGGGGGTGCTGGCGAAGGCGTGGCCTGGGGGAGCCTGATAGGAGGACTGGATCCTCCCTTAAAGACAGTTTCACCTGAAAAGAAGACGAATCATTAGAGACAGAACACTGGACTCTTCAACCTGGTCCGAACGCTAGCTGCTAACAGCGCTACTGCTAACCTCAGTGCTACTGCTAGCAAGTTCTACTGCTAACGTCAGTGCTACTGCTATCCTCAGCGCTACTGCTAGCCAGTGCTACTGCTAACCTCAGTGCTACTGCTAACCTCAGCGCTACTGCTAACAGCGCTACTGCTAACCTCAGTGCTACTGCTAGCCAGTGCTACTGCTAACCTCAGTGCTACTGCTAGCAAGTTCTACTGCTAACCTCAGCGCTACTGCTAGCCAGTGCTACTGCTAACCTCAGTGCTACTGCTAACCTCAGCGCTACTGCTAACCTCAGTGCTACTGCTAACCTCAGCGCTACTGCTAACCTCAGCGCTACTGCTAACCTCAGTGCTACTGCTAACCTCAGCGCTACTGCTAACCTCAGCGCTACTGCTAACCTCAGCGCTACTGCTAACCTCAGTGCTACTGCTAACCTCAGCGCTACTGCTAACCTCAGTGCTACTGCTAACCTCAGCGCTACTGCTAACCTCAGCGCTACTGCTAACCTCTGAACATCCAAAGTGATTTCCATTGACGTCACTGGTGTGTGTGTGTGTGTGTGTGGGGGGGGGTTATATACCATATGCATCCTTACCTTCTCCGTTATGAAGACAGGTGGGGGGCTGGACCTGTTGAGGATATCCCAGCTGCTCATCTTCTTCATACGACCCCTGATGTCTGGACTGTACCGGCGCAAGATCTACACGCACGCACGCACGCACACACACACACACACACGCACGCACGCACGCACGCACGCACGCACGCACGCACGCACGCACGCACGCACGCACACACACACACACACACACACGCACGATAAGGACAGGTTGTCATAAACTGACTCGACTCAGTTTTCGTAGGAACCCGTCGGAGCAGTTTTAACTATTTTATGGGACGTTTGTTCACGCGCAGTCGAATGGTTTCCAGTGGACGTTGTGGGCGGGGCCTGCTCAGACCAATCAAACAGACGTGTTGCTGACTGGCTCAGATTTATTCCAGCTTGTTCAGCTTTTATTCTGAAATGTATTTGTTTGATACTGTTGGAGTCAAACTACGGATGTTGTTTTTGCTGGAGCCGGTCTTTGTCTGCATGCTGAGGTGTTTGAATTTATACACTTGTGGCCATGGAGGTGATTGAAGTACCTGAAGTACCTGAAGCTAATGGTTTGGAGAGTTGAGTACTCTACTTTTGGTACTTGTGCCATCGTGTATTTAGACATGAGGTTGTTCAGAGACAGAGCAGAGATCCCCCGCCTTCCCTGTAGGTGGCAGCACCGCCCTTAGTGGAGGAGGAGAACACATGCATGGCGTTCAGACTCCCAGAGGATACGCCCTGACTGAATGCTGGTCTTCAAAGGCGTTCAGACTCCCAGAGGATCCACCCTGACTGAATGCTGGTCTGTAAAGGCGTTCAGACTCCCAGAGGATCCACCCTGACTGAATGCTGGTCTGTAAAGGCGTTCAGACTCCCAGAGGATCCACCCTGACTGAATGCTGGTCTGTAAAGGCGTTCAGACTCCCAGAGGATCCGCCCTGACTGAATTCTGGTCTGTAAAGGCGTTCAGACTCCCAGAGGATCCGCCCTGACTGAATGCTGGTCCGTAAAGGCGTTCAGACTCCCAGAGGATCCGCCCTGACTGAATGCTGGTCTGTAAAGGCGTTCAGACTCCCAGAGGATCCACCCTGACTGAATGCTGGTCCGTAAAGGCGTTCAGACTCCCAGAGGATCCGCCCTGACTGAATGCTGGTCCGTAAAGGCGTTCAGACTCCCAGA
>NC_090900.1:1234399-1259399 GCF_040956055.1 Brachionichthys hirsutus | reverse complement strand
GTCCAAATCAGGCAGACGGTGACCCACAATCCCCTGAGCTGTCCTCACCACCCGGGATAGGTCCTTCCTGTCCTGCGCCGTGCAGCTGCCGTCCCACACGGTCGCACTGAGACACAGGATGCTCTCTATCGTGGCCCGTTTGCAAGCAGCACAGAGGAGAGTCCAGCCCGCTTCAGCTTCCTGAGGAAGAAGAGCCGTTGCTGGGCCTTCTTCACCAGGTGTCTGGTGTTGAGTGTCCAGGAGAGGTCAGAGGAGATGTGGATGCCCAGGAATTTAATGTTCTCCACACGCTCCACTGCTTCCCCACGTATGCACAGGGGGGCGTGTTCAGTCTTCCTGGACCTCCTGTAGTCCACTATGACCTCTTAAGGTATTCAAGAAGAATCTTGTCCACCCCTGGTACCGTTCAGAATATGGTCCACTCTGACTCAATGTCCCCAGCCTCCTCCGGGAGGTGGGAGTTGAAGACCACACTGACTCTGGCTGGCTCTGCTAGATGTTCCTGATGGACTGTTAAACCATGTTTGGGTCTGCCGAGTCTGCCTGGTCTCCTTCCCTGTAGGCGGATCCGACTCACCACCAGGTCGTGATCAGTTGACAGATCTGCCCCGCTCTTCACCCGAGTGTCCGAGAGACGCGGGGGCGGAGGTCCGGTAGCACAACAATAAAGTCGCCCGTTGGTCGTGTCCCGATGTCACGTGGACTTATGGACATCACTGTGCTTGAACAAGGTGGTCTTTATGGACAAACTGTGACCAGCATAAAAGTCCAATATCAGAACACCACTCGCGTTCAGATCGGGGAGGTCGTTCATCCCAACCACCCCGCCCCCCCCTTCAAGTCTCAATATCATTGCCCACGAGAGCGTTGAAATCCCCCAGAAGAACAATAGGCAGCTGAGCTGAAAAGCTACAAGTAAGCCAGAGACATGTGGAGTCCAGCCCCTCCCAAGGGTGGGGCCCCGGCTGCGCCACGCTGGGCAGCATCACGGTCCTTGTTCTCAGGAACAACATCGAACAAATATCACTGACCTGAAGCAAATCAAATCAATCACTGATGCCGTTGCCATTGATTAGGCTACGCTTCTGCGAACACGGCAGGAAAGCACGTACCGCCTCGATGGGGCCCATTTAGAGGTACATTAAACGAGGCAAAGCATACGTCTGCTCACTTGCTTTCGTATTAATGTGTTTAATTTGTAAAGAGACTTTATGGACACCCTGTATTAAGCCAGACAGAAGACTAACCACATGACAGTTATCCAATAGGGAAGTCAAAACATCTCAACCGACCCCTGGTGGTTGGTTGCAGTACAAAAAACCTTCCTCTTCTATAGCCAATTAACATTTGGTTTTAGGTAAATAAAGTAAAAGTAAAAATCATCATCAGAAATTAAGACCAGAGCCTCAACATCATGCTTCCTTCCCACGACCGCTAAGCATCCCAGCGCAGGCTGGCCGCCCTTGTATCGAGGACATCTTGGCTTTAATCTTGTAGAAGTGGAGACATATTTTCCATTTATATTTACAGTCAATGGATTAGACCCTCTCATTGGTTTATTTTATATATCTTGGAATTGTAAAATGTGTATTTACATCATCTCACCATGAAAACATTGCAATGTTCAAAATGTAGACACATCTTGGCTCTGAACCCACAATAGTGCCTGGACTATGGGCAACGGGCTCGGTAAGGCGCTACTATGGCTGAGTTGGTGAACTGGACGTGACCGCTGAGGTAACGTTTAAAAGATTCCCTGCGTTAGAAAAAGCCCAGACGCAGTTCCACCACCGGAACGGAGGTTTAGATTCTGGTCAATGAAGTCAGAGGTGTTTCTCTGAAGAATCGGATGAGGGTCAGACATTCGTAAAAACAGCCCGGCCAACGGCTCTACCTGCTCTTGTTGGGGATGATGCCTTTCTCCAGCAGCTTCTTGTCCTTGCCAACACGGATTGCCAGCCAGTTGCCAAGCCTGCCGTCATAGAGGGTGTCCACCACCCTGAAGATATCCCCCCGGCTAAAGGCCAGGCACTGCGGAGTCTCCTTGTCATAGTCAAAGTGGGTCCGGATGAAGAAGGAGTCCCCACGCCCCGACACCAAGATGTCATTATAGACTAGACAGACAAAAGAGTGAAACGTTCAACAGTAAGACGATAACTCGCCATGCTAATCCAAGGTATGTTCGTTATCCTATTGTGTAGCTGAATACCTTGTATTGTGTCGAGTTAACACACCGTATACCTACCCAGCTTGTTGTGTGTGCAGCGCGTAGCGTGCACGGTAAACTATGCGTGTGTGCTGCGTGAAGTTTGTTTCCAGTAGCAACACTCTCAGCAAAAGCATTGGAGTGCGTCTCGCTGGCTTTTTCTGAGCACACATCCCAACACCTTCATTATTCATGTTTTAAATTCAATTACACTGTTGCCGAGTCCGACCACAGAAGTAGAGGTTCAAGTTGTACTTTGGTTCAGTCGTGGATTTCATTCCATCACTCTACTGACGTATTGCGGCGTAATTATATCCCTTTCATAAATGTTTTCATTCTTTCTTTTTCTTACTAGTCTTAAAATGTGTCTCAATATGTTGTGGTTTTTTTTTTAACTACTGACAACAGGATTGGGTGAGTGTACAAATATTCAAACCAGTTACACATGAAACTGGCTGGACTGGTATATCAAATTTTACCAGTAGGTGTGATGACTCAGCAGCCGCTCCCATTAAGACCATGCCTGTGGCAGGACATCAGTTAAAGAGGAAAAACCACAATGTTTGAGCAGAATTAAGAGTTTTTGACTATATTTAGATATTTATTTTGTCATTTGGTGTGACACAGTTGCCCTGGGGTAGACACAGTTGCCCTGGGGTAGAATGACAGAAGCTCCATCGCCCTCCTGACCTCCACCGACATTCACTCGCTCACAACATTCACACAGGCTACGTGGGTGAAGTGCCTTGCCCAAGGACACAACGACAGAGTGCAGTGGTGTTTTATTTCCAGCCTAAACACAGCAAAAGGGAGGAGACTGAAATGATACCTGATACTCTGATCATCACCTTGATACGAGACTAGTTTAGTATCTAGAAACCGCCGAACACCAATGAGTGCGTCCTTCTAACTAGCATCGTGTGTCTTGTATCTTCTTGCTCTGAGTCCTAGAGCACACTTATTGCCCCAAACTATTTTAAAACACATCACTGAGCCACACTGTTGCACTTGGTGACATGTTCCTTCACTGCATGAACACACACTGCAGCTTATTTGGACTCACTCCCAGATGCATCATGCAGCTGCCCCAAATGCTCACTGGAGCAGAAAGTGTAGATGAATCTGTTGAATGGAGATGTTCTGATTAATGATGCCTCACTGATCTTTATTAATGAAACAGCCATTCCCACCCATCCCATCAGCATGCACCCAAAGCTCGACTTGTTATGAGACTTTCATTTTTCGGATCATTTTGACACGTGCACTTTCCCCGCAGGACAATAAGGAGCACCCATGCCTAAATTTCCAGTCTCATTTGCACAATCAAACAGAACACACACATTTGTGCGACTGTTCTGTGGAGACGCACACTCCCTGCTCCAGGCTTCTGGGAAGCTTCGTGATTTGTGTGTGGTCTGACAAAGCACTGACCCAAAACATGCAACACAGGCAACAGTCAACGGACTACGACCCCCTGCTGCCGAGGCCCGCTAGTCGCAGGCTCAGCATTTCCCACACACTGTGGAAACTCAGTCCACTTTAACTCTTTGAGTGCCATTCACGTCTAAAGACGTCTAAGCATCTCTTCAACGGCCAATAAAGCCGGAATAAAAAATGGTAGGAAACTATTTTTTTTCTGATGAAAGAAGATACTTTAATATTTCATTTGGTAAATTCCGCATTTGCATAGTCATAGTAAAGAATGTTCTGTGGGGCTTGGAAAATCAGGGGAAATGCACAGAAACTGGGACACAGCTTATAGCTGAGCTGAAAACGTCTGGCACTCGATGAGTTAATCACAGTCAAACTCATAATATGTATAAAACAAAGAGCTTTCTCTGCTGTAACCTTCATGTTGACAGTGTAAAATAAATAAATAAATTAAACTCTGCAAATCTCATGCGAGTCAAACATTTTATTGATACTCTAAACTAAAGAGATATTTCAGCAAAGCGGTCTCTTCGCACTAGTTTAAGCGACACATTCATTAAGAAGTCCTTAACATGTCTTTGGACAAAGCCCGGGTCAGAATTTTGGATCAGTTACTTATTTTACTGACAGCAGCCATTTAGCCTAGTCTGGTCTGCCCCAATGAACACAAGCAGTTCATGTGGGAGGTTCTCAGCCAGGGTCAAGAACTGGTCCACATGTTGCCAGAGGTGGAACCAAAAGGATTCCACTGAGGTCAAATCCTAGAACTTCACGCTTCATGGAACCGCTTCTTACTTGCTTTACGTTTAAAGGTTCCCAAGATGTACAATGTCCTTACCGGGAAAAACAAAGTTTACAGGACGGATGTCTCTGACTTTATTACTGTGGATGTCCTCCTGACTGCCCTGAGCTATGGGGAGTCAAACCATTTCCGTGGCAGGTCAGCGCTCTGCCTCACTCTGACGGGAACCGAGTTATAAATAGAGTTTTTCAATATAAAAGGGCAAAGCCGCGAAGCTTAAAGGGCCAGCGTGTCCATTACGTAACCGGTTGCATTGCTCTCACCCAGCGTCTTTGACTGGATTGGAGTGGACACGTGTTTAAGTGTGTCACGGTCGGGTGGGAGGGGGGGGGGGGCTCCCTCATTAGCAGGGAGATCGTCTCTGGTCTGGGGGGGGTGAGCGTGACGGCTGACAGAACACAGGTTTAACCAAACGACAAATAAAGGTGCTTCACTTCACACTCTTCATCACCTTCATTTCTATGAATGTGCAAATACGTAGTACTGGAAGGAAGCGGTGATTCTTTGTTTTCACAGCGGCAAAAGCAAAACATAAAATAAATAATCTATTGGCCAGCGTATTTAAACTGTCTAACATTCATTCATTCATTTATCTACTGTAGCCTGTCCCAGCAGGCTGCGGGCGGGGCACACCCTGGACAAGCCGCCAGTTCATTGCAGGGCCACTAATAGGCAATCATTCACACACCCTCACGGACAATGATGTGTAACCAATTCACCTCATTCGCATGTTTTTAGAGGAGAACCCGGAGAGAACCCGGAGAGAACCCAGAGAGAACCCACGCAGAGAACATGCAAACTCCTCACAGAAAAGCCCCAAGTTGGATTTCAACCTGCAACCTTCTTGCTGTGAGGCAACAGCACCACCCACTGTACCAAGCTTTATAACATTTCAGATTAATTTAGTCTTAAAGGTACAAATACATTTTCCAACAGGTAGAAAATAAGAATGTTCATCTTCTAATCTAAGAAGTGAATAATTTTATAGCAGAATATAATGTGATATTCTAGTCTAAAAATGGAAAAAGCATCCATCCAATAATAGTAATAGTGACTAACCAAAGATAAATATAACGGATTATAATGTTTTTTATCAGATTATATCAGATAAATGTTGCAGAGAATGATCTTAAGAGGAAAAAAGTTAAATGCTCATAAAAGCCTAAATGACTACCGTAATTGCTGAACTATTATGCGCACCTGTGAAAAAGCCGCACCCACTGAATTAAAAAATATATATATTTTGTACTAAAATAAGCCGCACATATTCGTAAGCCGCAAGTGCATTAAGACAAATGCTATTTAACGGAACACGGCTCGTAACGATATCCGCAGCAGGTCTCCAAGGTGAACAGCGTCTGGCATGTTAGATCAAGGGAAGTCGGCAAATCAGATCCGTAACTTCGGGATAAGGATTGGCTCTAAGGGCTGGGGTGCGAAGCGGGGCTGGGCTCGAGCCGCGGCTGGGGGAGCAGTCGCCCCGTCGCCCTCCCCTCTCCGCCCGTCGGAGGCTGCGCGGCGCGCGCGCCCGCCTGGCGGGGTGTCCCCGTCCCCCTTGCCCCCGTGCCCCTCATCCTCCGTCCGCGGGAGCGTGGTGCGGCAGGGGTGGGGACGCCCGGGAGGTCGAGGGGGTGGGTTCCTTCCCCGCTACGCGGCGCGTCCGACGCCGCGTAGCGGATGGCGGACAGGCGGCGGGGACCGGGTACGGCGGTCCGGCGGCGGCGACTCTGGACGAGCGCCGGGCCCTTCTCGCAGATCTCCCCAGCTACGCGCAAGCGGGGCTTTCCCTCCGGGCGGGCGGGCGTTAATTTTGTAACGAAAATAAATAGGCTTTAACGAAACACGGCTCGTAACGAAAGTGGGAAAATATACGTAAATTTGCCGCGTCGTTGCATAAACCGCAAGGTTCAAAATATTGGAAAAAAGTAGCGGCTTGTACACCGAGAATTACGGTAAACTACGTAGGAGGAGGAATATTCCCCTCCGACTAGTGATGACTAGCAAAGCCACTTTGGTGGATCATCCTCTGAGGAGCAGGAACATTTGCTCCAGAGTCATCTTGTGTTTGTGGAGGGAATGTCTCACCGTCAGGTTTGCTCTGGGCCAGGATGGTGACCACTTCCCCTTTAGGAATCTCCAGCAGGAAGAGCACCGCCTCCTCTCTCACAACACCTTGAAAATCAACATTGTTCACCTTCAAGACACAAACAAAGAGCACCGCGGTGACTCGTGCTTTACGCTGTACACGACAGCACGACGTTTCTACTGCAGCTCGGGCTCAGGCTGGTTCCGGGTTCTCGCTGGGGGGACTACCTTTAGGATTTGGTCTCCGACGCGGAGGCCCTCTTCCTCGGCAGGACTGCCCTCTTGAACGCTGGCGATGAAGACGCCAACATCATTTCCTCCTGCCAGCCTCAGGCCGACACTGTCCCCCTTCTGGAAATTCACCATCACTGTGTTCGGCCTGCGGGACACGCATGATGGGTTTCACCAACAAGACACACAACTGACACAAATATGAAACATTCCTGAGTGTGGCAGCACGCATCAGCAGTCAGATGTGTATCCTCCCGTTTCTTGCATCAATGATATGCTGACCTGCAGCTCTGGATGAATTACATCCGGCTGACTGAATTGCTGCAACAACTTCAGAATATCTGTGTCTCTGCCTGAATTACTTTGACTAGTTTGCATTTTTCCATTTGAGGAAATGGCCCACATCACCCTCCATGAAGACACCTTCACATCCCATACCTTCGGCATCGACCCCTTTAATGGACTCTCAGGTGGCTTTCTGTATTATAGTGTTTTCTAATAGCAGTGTTGGACAATAATCAGCTCTGAGCCCCTTTTTGGTTGCCATGGTGATGGACAGACTAACAGATGAGGTGAGACAGGAAGCTCCTCTGAATATGATGTTTGCAGATGACATTGTGATCTGCAGGTAGAGGAGAATCTAGAGAAGTGGAGGTCTGCTCTAGAAAAGAGAGGGATGAAGGTGAGCAGGAGTAAAACAGAGTACATGTGTGTACATGAGGTCTGTACTATGGCTAGTTACTGCTAGTTTAATGCTAGTAAGAAGCTAATTCATGTTTAATCACTTAAATGTATATAGTCATGCAGCATAATGTACTCTCACTAAGCAGCCATGCTGCAGAGACAGTTATTGATGATCAATGCCCTGATCAGAATCATTGTAGACCTTTTTTAATATCAGATTATGTTGCCAGACTTAACGATTTGAAGCTTGAAGGCAGAAAGATCATGAATAAATACAACAAATTAGTGTTCTATAAAGACCAGTGAATGTTTAGAAATATCATTAACACGTAACTTTCTGATTAAAATTAATTAATTATTGTTGAATTAAAATCCAGGTGTCAGTTTACAGACGGACCGGATGTGATCGGCGAGACCTCCCGTGTGATTGTTGGATAATATACATGACGGCTAATATAATATTAGACACCACCATCGCATAATTCTCCCTCTTTCGATTACTTTCAGAAATTGACGGATTGGATTATCGCTCAGCGTGGAGAACCTTGAGGTATTTATCGACCAGTATTACTATAGCTGCTGCGCCATGGAGGAATCCGCGTCGGGCGATAATCCCTCCAAGAAAAGGAAGATCTCGGCAACGAAGATGTTCCGACTAACATTCTGGACTCCATTAATAAAAAGATGGACGTCCTCGGCGTGCTTCACACCGAAATGAAAGACCTTAAGGCGAGTTTGGAGGTCGCTGATCGTGTGATGAGGGAGCTACAAAGTGAAAACATCGAGCTACGTTCCTCCGTTGCCACTGTGTCAGACGAAATGGAGACTACTCCTTTCCTACGGGCAATTTAAAGTACCTGGGCATAAATATTTCACCTAAACTGTCTGAGTTAACCCGATTAAACTTCACCCCACTTCTGGATAAAATCAGCAGTGATCTGAAGCGTTGGAATAACCTCCCGATATCCCTTTTGGGAAGAATAGCCACCATCAAAATGAAAATTTTACCACAAATAAATTATTTATTTTCAATGATTCCGTTTAAACCAACTTCCAACTGCTTCCAGCCGTTGGATTCAGCCATCACCAAATTCTACTGGAAAAATAAAAAAGCAAGAATTAGTCTATCTACCCTTCAGAGGAGTAAATCTAAAGGAGGCCTGGAAGCCCCAAATTTTATGAATTATTACTTGGCTAACCAGCTACAATATCTTGTACTATGGATGCACCCGAATAGAGACTCTAATTACTGGTTAGAATTGGAACAGAAGGACTGCAAGGATATTAGACTCGCAGATCTCCCCTTTATCACAACAACCATCAACCGGCATAACTGTTTCAAAAACACGATGATTTCTTCCACCTTGTCCGCCTGGTGGAAAGCGTTAGAAATTACAAACTCCAAACTGGAACCCTGCATGTTCTCTCCAATCTGGAATAACCCTGACTTTCAGGCTAGCAATCAACCTTTCCATGACAAAACATACAAACCTTCAACTCATCCAATATAAAATCCTTTTTTTTGGGGTCGTGTGGGGCACGTCTCATGTCGTTTTGACAGTTCTCGGTGGGGACGAGGTCTCTCACTGTTTGAAGGAATGGGGGCGGCGGTGTGCAGTTGACAAGTTGAGAACACAATTGATTGGAGTTGATCTTCATTCTCTGTGGGTCTTGGTCCTTTGTGAGGACAGCAGGATGATCCACATCTTCCAAAGGGCTCACCGATGCTGACTAAAGCAGCCAAGAATTACGATCAGCTCCTATCAGTTCCTCCAAAAGCCCGCCCCTCCATTGAAACCACAACCCAAAGCCCTCCTACTCACGGTCGTGTAGTCCGGTCGATCGGCTGGGGGTTGGTGGTCCCTAACCCACCCTCATGTTTACACTTTCAGTTGCAATTTACCAAAGTGATTTCTGCATTGTAAACATGCAAAATAACAATTGTATAAAAATAATATTAAATGGAAAAAAAAAATTACATGTTACATCCCCAGAGTACCTGATTTTACTGGTATTACCCAATTGTTAATGTACTTTCGATTTATTTAAGCATTGGTGTCGGGTCATTAAATGTTTTCCTTTACAGACAAAAAAAACAATGTTAAAGTTATTCTTCGTTGTACCGGTAAGTTGATCTAAATCTCGTTTTCTCTTTTCTTTAACGTTAGTAAGGATACAATGTTATGCAGAGGTGTACTTATAACAACTTTATAGACAAATGATGCCATTTATTTTGCAGTGGAGGGGTCATTGTCCTCGAGGGGGCGTAACAGGAAATAATTGAGAAGCACTGATGGAGTGTTTTCAGTGAGTCAGAGTCCAGTATGAATCCCAGCTGCTGCTGGGAGCTGCACGGATTTGACCTTTACATTCTGGAAGAGGACGGAGACATCCACACTGTCTCCTGAGCTAATTTGATCTTTCCTCTTTCCACATGCCCAAAATAAAACTGTGTGAAGTTCTAGAAGTACCACGCAGCACCAGACTGAAGCAATATCATTACTTCACATGAGAAATGGCGCGTACTGTGCTTTCATGGTAAAGGGACTGAAGTGATATTTACTTTACGATTAATTTCAGAAGTATCACATTCCAGGTTGTGATTTGTAAATGACATATAATGCTGTCATGGGCCAGCTAAGATCAGGCATGGAGCCTTCTATGTAAATACAGAAGGAGAAAATGACTCACCCATAGATCTTTTCATCTTCTGGACTTGGTCGCAGGAGGATCTTGGGTGTGGTCGTTACAGCAGCTACAGATAAGAGTGAGAAAGAATGTTCACGTCTGAAATGTATCCATCGGCCAAACGCATCCAATCAGAAAAACCACAGCGGATATCAGTGACGCAGGGTAACACTGGTTCCTCCGGGGTAACAAACCAGCAGCGTGTTAGCTGCATATGAAGCACGGTCGCCAAGCTGCATTTGTTTTATATCTATTGAAACTAGTCTGTGAGGGTAGGGTACATTAATGCCTGAACACTTTTCACACTGTAGATAAAATGGGCGAGGTGAAAGGTTTTACTCATACAAGAGAACTCACAGGGAGTAATCGCCAACACTAAAACCTGCAGGTAGTACTATGCAGCCGTTTCCAATGAGAATGCCCAGATGGCAGCGGACAGAGAGTGACAGGCTAACTAGCTGGTGAAGAGAAATTCCCCCCCTCAGAGATGAAGTGGAGATTTCTGCTTAAAAAGGGGCGTAAATAAGTCTTTTCAAACCGCTTTGGGATCTCGGGGATATTTTGCCCAGAAGTTCCAGAAATCTTATTTAGAACAAAACTCGACTGATTCCAGCTGGGCTAGGTTGCAGCGACACCCTCGAGCCACAAGGCGGATCCAGTGGCTGTAGACGAGACGACTGAGGTCATCTCGTCTACAGCCACTGGGCGGACCTTTTAGATGAAGGCCCAGTATGTGTTCTGGCCCCTGGTCCTGGTAGGTGAGGCGTAGCGAGCGATTACCTGGAGGTTCCTCAATGTGTGGTGCGTTGTTCTCTAACTGAGCTGAGCCCTGGGGTTCTTCAGGTATTCTGAATGGGGAGGCCATGGCAGACATCTTGGCTGTCCTACTGGGCTCTTCTCTGTAACACACAGGCACACAGTGAGAGACTCTCAAGAGACAACAAGGTGATTTAAGCGCTAGTCTACCACAGTAGCTCAAACAGGAAGTGGACATGATGACAGGTGCTTTCTTATTGGAGGAGCGATTTCATAGACAAAACGAGTTTGTCCAAAGAACCCAACATTTTATGATGTACAAAGTGCAAAGAACTAGAACTCAGTTTTGAGGAACCTTTTAAGTACTACTTCAGAGTTCTCTGAGGGTTCTACAACTATCCATCCATCTTCTTGTACACACCAATCCGCCTTGCAGGTAACGGGTGTTGCTGGAGCCTATCCAAGGGTACACCCCGGACGCGTCGCCAGCACTTCGCAGGGCCACACAAAGACAGATAGCCACTCACTCACACACTCAATGTCCCCGTTCGAGTTCAGTCGCGAGTCTCCACAACCAAACTGGAAGTCGGACCCGTGTCTCCAGCCTACCTGGCGTTGTCTCTCTCATTAGACGAGTGTGAGGACAGGTCAGACTGGCGGGATCTCCTGCCCTCCGGAGGGGAATATGAATGGCATGACTCCATCTCTGACATGTCTGACAGGACAGACAGACAGACAGACAAACAGAAAGACATCAATGTGAGACACTCAGGCCCTCTTTTCCACCCCCCTCCCTCACCCAGGTCAAAGTGCCTTTGCCACCGCCACCAACACGCAAGACAAAATCGCTCTCCAAGAAGCCCGGCACCAGATGATTACTGTCTGGGACAGATTGGGGACATGTTTAGACATGATTAGGACAAACGTTGGCGCCACACTCAAGATAAAAGCAGCAATTCCACCAACACAACACATTTAGAATGTTCCAATTGATTCACAATCAATGCTATTATTCCAATTCAGTAGAAACCAATGAAAGACAGGGATTGCTTGAGATGGTTTTGTCCAAACCACATCTGAAAGTGAAAGTAGCTGCTGGACACCATCAAAGGCCAGAGGAGCCAAGAGGGATGGGATTTGAACCTTTCAGCCTTTTACAGTCTCTCCTTGAACAACCTGAAGGGGACTGAAGACTTAAGGGACAGCATGTCTGGTAGAAACTTAGAGGACAAGAAAATCTGCTTTGTGCCACGGGGGACATTCCAAGATGTTTCAGATTAAAAGGCATCAAGATGCCTCTCTTGGGCAAATCAAAAACTGAGTAGAGGGATTACGACCCTGCAATGCCCCGGATTAGTCCACGGCTTTGCAGAAGGACGTCTGATTGGGTTGCAGCTCAAGATGGCGATAAGCAGCGACGACGATGCAACCCTTTCTGATCAACTAGAGTTGGAACCAAAACAGAGACAAGCTGTCTAAGCCCCCGTGAGGAAATGCACGGACTGGCAGTCTGAAGACAGCGCCGCCACATGGGGGAATCTAAAGCGCTTTGTAACAGAAACTAGCGAGTCTGAAGTGCTGACAGACAGTTCTGCTCTCCATAGAGACCCTCCAGCAGTCATTCAGGATGACTGATGGGTGTGTGTGTGTGTGTGGGGGGGGGGGGGGGCTGCTTTTATCGGTCATTGTGGCACCAAACACACCAACGCTGCGAAGAACACCAGGGAGGAGCGGAAGCTCGAACAGAAGGAAACGGAGCCAGAAACAAAAGAAGCTTCTGAAGACTCGGGTTTGAAGTGAAAAGCCAGAAACCAAAGAAGCAGAAACTCTTTAACACGCCCGATTGGGTCGTTGCGTTCCCGAAACCACGGAACCTCGAACAAAACAGCAGTTAGAGCTCAGCCGTGTGTCTGCAGGTACACCTTAGAAGCAGGAAATTAATCTGACCAGGGTTAGAGCAACTTTCTGCATGCAGGATTGTGAAGACAGGATGAAGATTGAGAATGAAACACTGAAGTGGAAGAGAGAACGAGATGACGGGAGAGAAAAAGAGGAAGAGTCAGAAGTTCTGTCAAACCTGATCATCGTTGGCGAGATCCACCGACATGTTTGTCACAGCAGCACTACCGGGTGGTGCAGCAAATCGAAAGACTGATTACAGAACCAATCACTGCTGAGCTTCGTCTAGGGGCGTGGCCTAAGGACGGTGAGGTGAGCCAGTCTATCCATCTGTGGGTCAATCAGACATTTGGCCCATCTGCAGGCTGGAAACGGGCCAGTCTACCGCCAGGGCACGGCTGAGGTGCCCTTGAGCAAGGCCTCCCCCCCCCCCTCCCCTCCAACTGCTCCAGTCAATTTCCCATTGGTGTATTTGTACATGATTCATTTTACCTTATATTTAAGCACATATTTGAGCGTTTAGCTGAAGATGCTTTTTGGCCATTTATAGAGGTGATATTAAATAGGAAACGTGAATTCAGACGCCCCCTTTAGAAACGTACTGGAAGGACTCCTCCAAAGGTTGGATTCTGTGCAGCAGCTTTTGATGCGTCGACAGAGAACCCCACATTTCCCTTTGGAGATAAATATCGTGGAACCCTTCTCTAAATACATTCCGTCGCTGACATTTACTTTTGTTGAAATCCAAACTGCATGAGAAAAGAAAGCAACAATCCTCGAACAGCGCCGTGTGGTAGCCGTAGCAACCGTGCAGCGATGACGTGGACAGGGAAGTGAAAGGCACGGACACGGCGGAACGACGGCTCGATCTGGAGGAAGAGACACGAGAAGACGACGGCGCGTTGCCACACTTAGGACACATATGTTGTTATTAACATGTTATTATACTGAAGATAGCGCAAGCATCTTACCCGCCGTGAGCGTCGCGCTTTGTCATGCAACGCTGTATTCACAAAAATAAATCATCACCATGGCAACATCACGACTCGACATTCAGACACGAACGATCGTCGTCTCCCGTTTAGGCCTACCCTTAATGAATCACACAATTCAGCACAGTGATTAAAGTGTGTTTATTTGTTCAGAAGAATGGATCATATATTAAAACGCTAGCGTAGTACAAAGAGAAGTGCAAAGGGTGTGAAAGCTTTACGTCTAGAGAAAGGCACAGAGTGTCGGGAGCTCCTCATCTAAAAGAACGACGTGTTATCTGGAAGAGAAAACACAGAAGGTGCACATTTGAGCGACGCCAGACGTTAACGCTTGTAAACGGGGATGACGGGAGGCCGCAGGGTCCTGAAAGCATCTCAGCCCTCCGGAGGGTCCACATTAACCCCTGACCTGCTGCCCAGTGATCCCCGGAGCGGAGCAGCTGCAGGCAGGAACTCAAGACCGCTTCGTTTCACATGGTAAACTTAGCAGCAGGTACTTTTAACCTTTGTGTACTGCATGTTTATGTAAACATGCCTGAACATGCGTCTCCAGGAAACACCCAGCATGCATTGTAAACGCTCCCATTGGTTAGCCTTCATCAGCTCGGAGCCGCTAGTGTCACAAGGATCACTCATCTCTCATCTAAACGCATTCATTTGCTACCGGATGGACTTTGGACGCATTATTTAATCAGAAGTCCTCAGAAGCGCCTCTCAGTGCGTGTTTGACCACCGGTCAGCTGACTGGGTCGTTGGTCGTTGCGGTTTGCGACGCAGCTTCGATTTTAGGACGTGAAAAAAGAATCCACTGAATGCCGGATAGAGACTTCAGCCGTACGTCCACCGGTCAGTGAGAACGGAAGAAGCCTTTATATGCATTAGGGTTTTAGGGGGGGCTGAGATGATCCACTTCAGGCTAACAGGTCAGAACTGGTCCTGGACCTGAACCCCGGCCTCCATCACCCCGTCTGCAGGAATAGGATTGAACATTTCTAACTGAGGTCCCTGGAGACTCATGGTTACGAGCGAGCCTCACTGAGCAGGAGTCAGACCTGGGGGAGACTCCGTGGTAACACCGACCCCGTGTTAAACCCCAACCCGACTCACCGTCGTTATCAGAGTCGGAGTCTGCAAGGGGAGGGATGCGCACAAGGACTTGGCGGCGGTCTCTCTGGACCACAAGCTGGAGCTTCCCTCTGGACTTCTCGATCAGCTTCCCTGCATCGTGCAGAGAGAGGTTCTCCGTCACCGTGCCGTTGATCTGCGTAGACACAGGGGGGCGGGGCATTCATGACATCACAACCACTGAGGAGTAAGCCTGCAGTAGGAAAGATGTAAACATAAGGAGCCGTGATGGCTTCCTCTTCGGACGCCAATAATGATGATGTCATCAGAGGAACTCTTTGATCCATTTCATCAACTGTCAACTGGATTCCTCGTCTCTCGACACCAAGAAGGCCCAGCAGATGCTGCGTCACGACAGTAAAGGTGTGAACGTCTGGTCGCACGGCCGAACGAGCCCTGACGAGTACTAACAACTCTTGGCGAGTCGTAACATGTCCTAACAAGTCCCGACGAGTCCTGGCGAGTCGTAACATGTCCTAACGAGTCCCGACGAGTCCTAACGAGCCCTAACGAGTCCTAACATGTCCTAACAAATCCTGACGGGTCCCAACGAGTCCCGACGAGTCCTGACGAGTCTCGACGAGCCCTGGCAAGTCCCGACGAGTCCTAACGAGTCCCGACGAGTCCTAACGAGCCCTGGCGAGTCCTAACAAATCCTGACGAGTCCCGACGAATCCTGACAAGTCCTAACGAGCCCTGGCAAGTCCTAACAAGTCCTAATATGTCCTAACGAATCCTGACGAGTCCTAACGAGTCGTAACATGTCCCAAGGAGTCCCGACGAGTCGCCGGCTCTGGATCGCACGCGGCTTCAGACAGCCATGAGCTGCCCCCCACTCCAAAGCAAAGACACCTCACACATATCACACTCGTTCTACTCTCTAGTGAAGCCGAAGGCTCTGCGGCTTCCACTGGTAAACGAACAGTCACTTCCTCCCATCAGAACTCAGGATCAATAGTTCCTCTAACCTCTAAATAAATACATAATAAATAACGACCCTTCATCACAGGTGAAACCAAAGTGTGTTTTCTGTGATCGGATTATTCCCTTTTGTTTTGTCAGTGATTTGGGGGCGTACCTTGAGAATGATGTCGCCCTCCTGCAGGTTGCCGTCCTTGGCAGCCAGGCCGGTGCTGGTCATCTGTTTGATGAAGATCTGGCTCCCCAGACGAAGACCGTATTCTACAACAACACGTGCAACACAGTCACTGCAAACCGGCAGAGGCGTTTTCACATGCGCTCACCAGGGGGACACGGAACTAGTGGAGACATGGACAGTAAAGAAGACGCTCCAATGTTGGGATGGACACAGCAAGCAGCGCAGGGAAGGAGATCAAAATGTACCATTTTATTCCATTAAGGGCAGAACGGTATGAAACCAGAAGAGATCAGAAAGAGTATGTGGGACACGTTTATATCACACATAAACATCGTTACATTCAACACATTTACCAGTTCAGGATGAATAAAATGGAACCAATCAGCCGTGACCTTTAAGCACCGAGTCGTACTGGTCCCTGGTCTGCTCTTACTGAAGATTCACCGGCGCCGTGTTCAAGCCGGGTGGAACAAATGTGTTTGACATTTGTGAGCAGAAGCTCGAGGACATTTAATATCTTGTTCACCTAACGGGGAACAGACGGTGGACGCCTGCATGAATGATCACAATCTGGAATCGAACCAAGAACAATCTAGAACCTTTTGATTAAAGCCGCAAGCGGCATCGTAGGCCCTCGCCGGCCGACAGGCCGATGAGCTGACCCGCTGACGCACGCCGCTTTTGTCCTCGGTGCTTCACAAGTGTTTAGATTTGAGCTGCATTAGTAGCTCACAGTTTAGTCAAATCGTTATTTGGATTATATGGCCATCTGCCATCAGGAGTCTTTAAGTTTCAATCCAATATGGCCGCCTTCCTGTGTGTCTGGGGGCGTGGCCATAATATTCTTTTTTTACCCTGACATGACGCATGTCTGTACCGAATTTCGGGGCTGTCCGACAAAGTTGGCGTCGGACCCCTCCCCATGCGGTTGCCATCGCCATGGCAACAACATAAAAAAATGCAGCCTGGGTGTCATTGCCTTTTCAACAGGCATGTGTGTGAGAATGTATGTGGCAAATTTGGGACGTTTCCATGCTAATATGTCATTTTCAGAACATTGGAGATTTTTTGTGTGGCACTCATTTGATTAACATGGAGAATGCTATGCTATGCCATTGCTACGGCAACACGGTAAATATAACGACATGGTTACGATTTACTTTTCCGACCGGCATGCGGGTCAGATTGTATGTGGCAAAATTTGTGACGTTTCCACGGTAATATGTATTTTTAAATATAAAGGGATAATATCGTGTCGTTCGTCATAGACTAACATGGGGAACTTCGGCCATTACCATAGTAACACCGTAAAAACAACGACATGGTTACGATTGGGTTTTTTGATCGGGACCACATGAGGGAATATTCTGGTAAGTTTCAATAATTTCTGGCAAACTATTTTTTTAACTCACAGACATAAACCATACATTTTACAATTGTAACATTTATCATTTCAAAATGATTAAATGAGGAAGGAAATTGTTCAAGGGGTTACAGTTTCAACATTTAAATGGAATTACAGATTGCCATGAGACACTGCATGGTGTATTTAATACTTCCCTCCAGCTTTGTAAGCGCAGAATATTAACTACCCACCCTTTGCACAATATGGTAATCAATATAAGGTGTGTGTGTAAGATTTCTGGCAACAGTCACACACTGTGTGCATGAATACACAAAAATAGCCTGAAACAAGACCAAAGGTCTACGGCGATGAAACAGGGTCCTAATTTGGGCACAGTCTTACCTTGAGCCTGATGCTGATGTTTTCACAATGCATTGCTTACATCTACGTACATATTTATAATAATCTTGCTAACATTTGCAAATAAGCACTAAAGGCAAAAGACGAATGATTCTGATGGGAATGTTCTTTTGCAGATATTTCTTTATAAAAGAAAGTTTTCAATTGAATTTTGATCTGTGCATGTGCAGCAGCAAAAGTAGCAACACAAGTTATTTCAATCCATGCAGATTAAAAACTGGATTTTGCACCAAACTCCAACAATCAATCCATCTGTTGTTACTCTGGAATAAGAATTCAAACCAAAAATGTTGGTACTTGAGGAAAAGGAATGGGATCACCCAAGTCATTTCATTCATTCTCAATCTCTGGGGACATTTGTTTCTGCAGCCTGTATGCACACCAGAGCAGCAAATGAATATCAATCAACCACATGAACACAAAAAGAAAGCTACAAGGAATACAGCATTACAGTCGCCAGGAAGTAGAGTTAAAGCCATAGCAAAAATGTGAAATGGTCATAATTTAGTTAATCTAACCACACGTATGGGAAATTACAGACACGTTGTAGCTTTTATCAATAATGTTTGTTCACACCCAACTTGTTTATTACTGTAAAGTAATTTACTTGATTAAAAAGTGATAACTGGTTCAGACAGCACATTGGTGGGTTTGATAGCGGACCGGACACACTGAATTATGTCACCACAGGATTCAGTAGATCAAAATCTCTGTTCTACAGATACATGATCTCTGGGCTTCAACATGTGTGTTGTAACTTCTGCATTTGGTTCTACAGTCACCTTTCAAATGGAAATAAAAAAATGAATTATGATTTCAGGAAGTAGCTGGGGTTTTGCTTTAGGATGTGTGAAACCATTTTAATTCGGACTTATTCTTAAAGGTTTGACCAATGACATTAGAATAGAATGGTAGCATGTGATTTTGCTTTGGCATTTTTCACCATACAGGTAAACGGGGAGCAGTGAGGTATGGGAAGCCCTTACCAGAGCCAGACTGTGACTAGATATGCATCCAAAGCTAATATCCATTCAATCTAAGGGAGAACCGGTCTCAGTTGCTATAAATAATACATTCTAAGGGTCTGGATTGGAGGTCACAATATAAATAATATTTAGACAAATCAAAAGGGTGATATGTTCTTTCTTTAAAAGACTGTGGATACACTAAAAAAGTGAGAATGTGGCAAAGAAGAGTGGGACTGACAAAATATAGCAAGCAGCTAAGACATCAGACACTTCACCGAAATTCAGTGTGATTTATATCAGCAGAGGGAAAGTAAGCTCCAATACGTGAGCTTACAGCGAGCAGACAAGGTCTTGCTTGAGGGCAATCTGCCATAACATTACATAAATGGCTGCTGATAGACAAACGCCGCAGGGAAATACATAAAAACTAATGCATTAGCCCGGCATTATCTTAAACAATTAGCTAGTTATAATGTCTCAGTTCTTTTTCTTTGAGTCCATTTCGTTACAAATGACATCCTTATTAATTGCAGCCAAGCTGATAACAATAATTTGTCCCATTCAAGACTGAGATTGTTTGAAATGTCTCCGGACAAGCGTTTGATGTCTTATCAAGATTCGGAGCTTCATGGTTGAAAAGAATCCATTGTGTGGTGATGAAAGCAGCTAATTATAGGGATGAAGTCAATTGTGAGAAAGTGGTATCAAAGAGAAGGGGATCTTTAATTGAAGGATTTAGTACAACATTCATTTTAATTGTGTTATGGGGGAATGATCATTACTTTAAATTTAACTTGGGTTTTCAAAATCATATTATTTTCCTTCTTTTGTCACTGCTGAAATTGAATTGACCTTAAACGACTTGTCACCTCCAGGTTGAAGACATCACATCTTTTCTTGGATGTATAAACTCACATCAACCTCGCTCCCCTCCACACAATGAGTCATATCCCCCTATCTTCTTCTTCTACCCATTCTAATATGAAGTCCTTTCTCAGTAGTTCAATTTTCTTTTCTTTTTTTCATTAACTTTTCCTGGAACTTCCCCCTTCGTCCACAAGCCTCAGTACCTGGCAATAGTGGAATATGTTATGAACTTATATCCCTTTTGTTCTCGATGTAGAGATGAAGCAAATTCCACTTTCTCGCTAAACCCCTCAGTTAGGCTGACCAACATTAATATCTCAGTCATGCAGAGACCAATTTATTTTTAACTTGACGGATGAGCCATGGACTCTCGGATATGACTTTAAAACATTTAAAGTCTATATTACTCTGGTCAAATAGGATCTTCTGACTGACAAACTTTCCCCATCATTCAGCATATTTCTGTGCATTCCTGCCAGCCACAGACATGTGTGTGTGACCCTGAATCAACAAGCTCAACCAGCTGAGTACAGGTCTCAGGGGAGCTTCCACAGGATCTGTACTGCACACCTGGTTTCAGTGACTTTAAAGCCCTTGTACTGAGTGATGTGGTAGTACTCAATGGGTACAGAATGTGGACAAAAAATAAGTTAGGCTTTGGCTTAAAACATTTCCTGCTCTATGAAGCAACACAGAACAAATCAGCTTTAACCACATTGGTGCTGCTGTTTTAGCTTTAATATTAAGACCAATGTATTTAAGAGAACAGTGACACAATGTGGCACATACATTGTTTTACCAAGACTTATATGAAACACTCCTATCTGTATGCTAAATATGAAAGTTACAGTACCTTCAGTTTGCATAAAACAGATCTTCAGTTATCACTATCTAATTTTTCCTCTAATGTTAGACTTTCCCTATGAAGTACCGGGATGTACTCAGCCTCTCGCCCTTGGTCAGCTGGGGTGAGCTCCAGCAGCACCCGTAACCCACAAGGCAGATAAAGCGGCTGCAGACGTCTACAAGAAAGTGGATTGATGGATAGACATTGTAAAGATCTACATTGATCCACGTTACGGAAATTCGTATTGCACTAACTGAAATGTAACACAAGTCAACACAGCTCAGCTTTGAGTATACAGAACAGTAATGTGTAATGTCAAAGGTTAAAATTGTGAACTCTGTCAACAAATGGTACCCTTTTTCCGGCTGTGGTTTAAATATATGTTAAACGAGAAAAATCTGCCTGTATATATTGTACAAATGCAGAATACAGTGTATTAATGAAAGAAACCCTCGTTAACATCATTACTGTTTATGCATTAGTAGCTCACAGTTCAGTCAAATCATTATTTGGATTATATGGCCATCTGCCATCAGGAGTTTTGAAGTTTCAATCCAATATGGCCGCCTTCCTGTGTGTCTGGGGGCGTGGCCATAATATTATTTTTTTTTGCCCTGACATGACGAATGTATGTACCGAATTTCGTGGCTGTCCGATAAAGTTGGCGTCGGACCCCTCCCCATAGGATGGGTTGCCATCGCCATGGCAACAGCGTAAAAACAACAACATGGTTACGATTGTGTTTTTTGATCGGGACCACATGAGGGAATTTTCTGGAAAATTTCAATCATTTCTGGCAAACTATTTTTTTACTTCCCACTCAATTTTTGTTCTTGTTCTCTAGGGGGCGCTGTAAGGCCGATTGTCAAAGTTTCCCTTTTAAAGTGTCCAGGTAGGAAGGGTCAATAAGTGTTTAAAATCTGGTTTTGATTGGAGTGTGTGTGTGCAAACGCTGACTCTGCAGTTTTTAAGTTTCAATCCAATATGGCCGCCTTCCTGTGTGTCTGGGGGCGTGGCCATAAAAAAAATTTTTTTTGCCCTGACATGACGCATGTCTGTACCGAATTTCGTGGCTGTCCGATAAAGTTGGCGTCGGACCCCTCCCCATAGGAGGGTTTGCCATCGCCATGGCAACAGCGTAAAAACAACAACATGGTTACGATTGTGTTTTTTGATCGGGACCACATGAGGGAATTTTCTGGAAAATTTACAGTTACAAACACGGTTGACTCGCCGCACTCGTCAACTCGTGTTTGAGGATCTCTGTGTGTGTGCGTGTGTGTTGTTTAGTGTCGGGGTGTGTGTGTGTGCTGTTGAGTGTCGGTGTGTGTGTGCGTGTGTGTTGTTTAGTGTCGGGGTGTGTGTGTGTGCTGTTGAGTGTCGGTGTGTGTGTGCGTGAGTGTGTTGGTTGTCCTCATGGCAATGTTGGATGCCGAGGGTTGACGAGCTGTGCTCGTCAACTTGTCTTCTGCGTTGCAAAAGCAATAGCCCCGCCCCTTACGCCTAGGATAGGCGCTCGGGCATAATTTGATGATGATCCAGATCACCATGCGTTAGGCAGAGAGCTGAGAGACACGGAGAGAGACAAGAGACATAAGGAGACGGGGTGAGAGACGGGGTGAGAGACGGGTGAGAGACGGGTGAGAGACGGGTGAGAGACGGGGTGAGAGACGGGTGAGACGGGGTGAGAGACATAAAGAGAGACGGGTGAGAGACGGGGTGAGAGACATAAAGAGAGACGGGTGAGAGACATAAAGAGAGGTCACAATATGAATAATATAGCGGTAATAATCTTCAGGTAATGAATACAATTAAGAAAAGAATTCCAACGCTCCGGGGCCCGCCTCAGCCACCTGTATTTGTTATGGAAGTCACAAAGATTTCCCCGACAGTTAAAAAGACCCTTTCTAAGATTTATAAACTCCTCTCAAGCACAGATACGTTACTTCTTCCCATCTCAAAATGGGAGACGGATCTGTCACTAACCTTAGATCATGACTTTTGGACACAAATCTGTGAAAATGTATTTAAAATGACAAAACACAGAAATCTTCAACTCATCCAGTATAAGATCCTTCATAGAACACACATTACTCAGTATATGATGAAGAAAATGGGCTTCTCTGAATCTGACATCTGTTCTCAATGCTCCCAAAATACTGCTGACACTTATTTCCATGCCCTATGGTTGTGCTCACCCGTCCAGGATTTCTGGGTCGCAGTATCACATAGACTGTCGTCCATCTTAGATTGTACGTTCCCTTTATCTCCGATCTCTTGTCTACTCGGTGACTTGGCAGAAATTGTTATTTCTAAGAAACATACGCACCCCACACTCGCAGCCCTCGCCATCGCCAAGAAAACAATCCTCGTTAACTGGAAAAATAAACAGTCTTTAAACATCAATCATTGGTTGAATCTCCTCATAGAACACATATCTATGGAGAAAATCTCTGCTTCCAAAAAAATAAATAAAAAACATTTGAAATATTTTACAGAAAGTTGGTCTCCTTTTATTAAATCATTAAATATAAATATTACAACCTGATTCTGCCTGCTAGCGAAAGCCACCACAACGATGTAAATGGTAATGCTGCTTGTTTCTGTTTTCTGTATCCAGGACCGAGTGGATCTCAGAAATACATCGCCGCCCAGCCATTCTAACTTTCTATGTTTCAGCTCCAGTCTCCAGCTCAATGTTCTTCACACAAGGATGGTTGATCTCCGGGACTGTCGGCATGCTGGGCTAACTCTTCAGGGGCTGTCCCCGTGGCTTGATATGTGCAACCCGGCTCCTCGGGTCTCTGCTGGGTGGCGCATGCGTCTCGGGCGGCCGCCGGTGTTCCGCTAGGCTGCCATGCGGGGGTGCTGGCCTATGCGTTCGGGATGGCACTGAGCTGGCGCAGTCTGTCACTCCTCTGCTGGTAGTAGCGGCCGGGGTCCGGCTGGTGACCTGGCGTGGCCATGGCCCCCTCACCTCCCCTCCCTCCACCCTGACCTCTCTCCTCCACCCTCCCCGTCCCCTGCTCGCCCTCTTCTCCTTGGTCTCGTCTCCTGTCCTGCCTCCCCCTCGCCCCTCTCCCCTCTCCTTCGCCTCCCTTCCTCTCCCCTCGTGGTCTCCCCCTTCCCCTCTCTCCCCGCATCTCCTCTTCCGGCATCCTGCCTCCCGCCGGGGCCTCGCGGCTCCCTCCTTCCTGGGGGCTTGATTATGGGGGATGGGTGGGATGCGTCGGGGGCGGCGCTCGATCCAGGCCCTGTGCATGGTTGGGCCCTCTGACACATGTGGGTGGGATGGGTGAGGCTGGGGACTATGGTCGGGCTCCCTCCTCCCCCCGCCTGGTTGGCTGGGGCCTCATGTGCTGCGCCTCTTAACTCACCACCTTAGCACAACACATTTGTAAATATACACATAGGGACATGCACCTGGGGGGCCTGGTGCTGGGGGGCGTCCACCGAGCGTCCCTCTGCAACCCCCCCCCCCATTTTAATGCACCACATGGGGTTACGTGGGTGCTAGGCGGGGAGATAAGGGGGAGGGCGCAGGGCAGGAGTGCGCCGTTGCCCTCTTCCGCATCCCCCGTCTGGCCCCTCCTGCCCCAAATTTTAACGCACTACATACATGTGTATATAGCACCTGGGTGTCCACACATTCACGGTGTTGGGAGGGTTCCCCAGTCTGGGATCTGGGGAGCCATATAGACAGGGTATGGGGGGGGGGTTCACAATCAATTTATTTATTTTTGGCCTTGGCGCGGCATGTGGGGCCTTAGCGGGCTGGGCTTGGGGTGGGACGGTGGTCCGGCCTCCTGCTCCCTACTCTCCATCCCAGGGAATAATACTCTCCTCCCAAATGGCTGTATAGGGTCGGATAGGGCTGAAGCCCCTGCACTGTCTACTCCCGTTCCCCAGACGCTGGTTCGCTGGGTTGGGGGGTTGCCCGAGCTCGGCGGTGGGTTGGGTGGTGGGGGGGAGGGGTGCGGTGGGGGGGAGGGGGCGGGGGGGGCGCTGGGGGTGGGGGGCGGTGGTGGGGGGTGGGGGTGGCTGGGCCGTGGGGGGGGCTGGGGGACTGTGGGGGGTGTGTGGGATGGGTGGAGGGTGCTGGGAGGGGGGCGGGTGGTTGGGGGGGGCGTGGTGTTGGGTGCTGGTGGGGCGCCAGGCCGGCCCGCTGTGCCCCGTGCCGCTGCGCTGGCCTAGGTTTCGTCGGCTGTGTTGGTGTAAGTCGCCCCCGGGCCCTGGACTGGTTCTTCTGCGTGTGGTTCTGGTGGGGCCATGGTGGTCGTTCTTGGGTTGCTGTAGCTGCTTGGGGTGATCTGGGGGCTTATGTTGCCATTGTTGGGTCCGGGATGGCTGCCCCGTTCTTAGGTGGAGGTTTCACGCATGCCAGACCCACCACTCCAGCACCTATTAAAACTCGTTTAGAGAGTCAACCCCGCACACAGATCTCTGAGTCAGTGGAGGTTGCTGGTTCAGTGTTTGTGGCTCTCACTATGCTCTCTCTCTTTTTCCTCAGATCTGAGAACTTGGTGATCCATACTTTCCTCTAGAGACGGATGTG
>NC_090900.1:1178431-1234299 GCF_040956055.1 Brachionichthys hirsutus | reverse complement strand
CAGCTCCAGTCTCCAGCTCAATGTTCTTCACACAAGGATGGTTGATCTCCGGGACTGTCGGCATGCTGGGCTAACTCTTCAGGGGCTGTCCCCGTGGCTTGATATGTGCAACCCGGCTCCTCGGGTCTCTGCTGGGTGGCGCATGCTTCTCGGGCGGCCGCCGGTGTTCCGCTAGGCTGCCATGCGGGGGTGCTGGCCTATGCGTTCGGGATGGCACTGAGCTGGCGCAGTCTGTCACTCCTCTGCTGGTAGTAGCGGCCGGGGTCCGGCTGGTGACCTGGCGTGGCCATGGCCCCCTCACCTCCCCTCCCTCCACCCTGACCTCTCTCCTCCACCCTCCCCGTCCCCTGCTCGCCCTCTTCTCCTTGGTCTCGTCTCCTGTCCTGCCTCCCCCTCGCCCCTCTCCTTCGCCTCCCTTCCTCTCCCCTCGTGGTCTCCCCCTTCCCCTCTCTCCCCGCATCTCCTCTTCCGGCATCCTGCCTCCCGCCGGGGCCTCGCGGCTCCCTCCTTCCTGGGGGCTTGATTATGGGGGATGGGTGGGATGCGTCGGGGGCGGCGCTCGATCCAGGCCCTGTGCATGGTTGGGCCCTCTGACACATGTGGGTGGGATGGGTGAGGCTGGGGACTATGGTCGGGCTCCCTCCTCCCCCGCCTGGTTGGCTGGGGCCTCATGTGCTGCGCCTCTTAACTCACCACCTTAGCACAACACATTTGTAAATATACACATAGGGACATGCACCTGGGGGGCCTGGTGCTGGGGGGCGTTCACCGAGCGTCCCTCTGCAACCCCCCCCCCCCCCCATTTTAATGCACCACATGGGGTTACGTGGGTGCTAGGCGGGGAGATAAGGGGGAGGGCGCAGGGCAGGAGTGCGCCGTTGCCCTCTTCCGCATCCCCCGTCTGGCCCCTCCTGCCCCAAATTTTAACGCACTACATACATGTGTATATAGCACCTGGGTGTCCACACATTCACGGTGTTGGGAGGGTTCCCCAGTCTGGGATCTGGGGAGCCATATAGACAGGGTATGGGGGGGGGTTCACAATCAATTTATTTATTTTTGGCCTTGGCGCGGCATGTGGGGCCTTAGCGGGCTGGGCTTGGGGTGGGACGGTGGTCCGGCCTCCTGCTCCCTACTCTCCATCCCAGGGAATAATACTCTCCTCCCAAATGGCTGTATAGGGTCGGATAGGGCTGAAGCCCCTGCACTGTCTACTCCCGTTCCCCAGACGCTGGTTCGCTGGGTTGGGGGGTTGCCCGAGCTCGGCGGTGGGTTGGGTGGTGGGGGGGAGGGGTGCGGTGGGGGGGAGGGGGCGGGGGGGGCGCTGGGGGTGGGGGCGGGGGGGGCGCTGGGGGTGGGGGTGGGGGGCGGTGGTGGGGGGTGGGGGTGGCTGGGCCGTGGGGGGGGCTGGGGGACTGTGGGGGGTGTGTGGGATGGGTGGAGGGTGCTGGGAGGGGGGCGGGTGGTTGGGGGGGGCGTGGTGTTGGGTGCTGGTGGGGCGCCAGGCCGGCCCGCTGTGCCCCGTGCCGCTGCGCTGGCCTAGGTTTCGTCGGCTGTGTTGGTGTAAGTCGCCCCCGGGCCCTGGACTGGTTCTTCTGCGTGTGGTTCTGGTGGGGCCATGGTGGTCGTTCTTGGGTTGCTGTAGCTGCTTGGGGTGATCTGGGGGCTTATGTTGCCATTGTTGGGTCCGGGATGGCTGCCCCGTTCTTAGGTGGAGGTTTCACGCATGCCAGATCCACCACTCCAGCACCTATTAAAACTCGTTTAGAGAGTCAACCCCGCACACAGATCTCTGAGTTAGTGGAGGTTGCTGGGTTAGTGCTTGTGGCTCTCACTATGCTCTCTCTCTTTTTCCTCAGATCTGAGAACTTGGTGATCCATACTTTCCTCTAGAGACGAATGTGAACCTGGTGTATTGGGACAACTCTTGGTGATGATTGGATGGAATGGGTAGAATTAAGGGGCACAAATAAATCCATTGCACTTTCTTCTCAGAACACTGTGTATTTGTCACTTTTTGTTTGTTCATGTTGTATGTTCACTGCGGTGTGCACAGCCCTCTACGGTGGTAAGCAGGTAATAAAACCAATAAAATAGGAATAGGCTAGTCTGCCAAGAGGGCAGGTGACGGTCACAATCACTATAAGAATAAAAATTGCATAGAACTCCAGCAGTGACTGACGTTATGTCCGTCACTGTGGAGCACGAATGCAGACAAGGTAAAAAAAATAAAAAATAAAAAAATAAAAAAATAATATAGCGTCATTTGACGCTGACTCAGAGATGGGTGAGAGACAGGGTGAGAGACGGGGTGAGAGACGGGTGAGAGACGGGGTGAGAGACGGGTGAGAGACGGGGTGAGAGACATAAAGAGAGGGTGAGAGACAGGGTGAGAGACAGGGTGAGAGACGGGGTGAGAGACATAAAGAGAGACGGGTGACAGACATAAAGAGAGATGGGGTGAGAGACATAAAGAGAGACGGGGTGAGAGACATAAAGAGAGATGGGTGAGAGACGGGTGAGAGACGGGGTGAGAGACAGGGTGAGAGACAGGGTGAGAGACAGGGTGAGAGACGGGGTGAGAGACGGGTGAGAGACAGGGTGAGAGACGGGGTGAGAGACAGGTGAGAGACAGGGTGAGAGACAGGGTGAGAGACGGGGTGAGAGACGGGGTGAGAGACAGGGTGAGAGACGGGGTGAGAGACAGGGTGAGAGACAGGGTGAGAGACGGGGTGAGAGACAGGGTGAGAGACGGGGTGAGAGACAGGGTGAGAGACGGGGTGAGAGACGGGGTGAGAGACAGGGTGAGAGACAGGGTGAGAGACAGGGTGAGAGACGGGGTGACAGCGGGACATAGAACCCCGTTCCTCCGAGACTACAGCAGGGCCGTGTCCTTCACGCTGTGCACAAGGAGCTAACGCTAACGCTAACGCTAACGCTAACGCTTCACTGCCCAACGCTCTTCAACACGAGCTCCACCGCCAACAAGGGCCCGGAGCATCAGCCCCACCCGAACAGAGCAAAGCTCCAAAGCGCAAAGCGTCAGGGTCAGCAGCCATGATGGGGGGGGGGGCGTCTTACCTTCGCTGGGTCTGTTCTTCACCAGAAGGACGTTGACGGGTTTCTCCAGCGGCTCCAGGTCTCTGGATGGAGAGGGGGGGCTCTCATTGAGCCGATCCCTGCTCCTATACCTCCCAGCTCTTCCTCCTCCTCCTCCTCCTCCTCCTTCCCCACGCTCACGCTTGTCCTCGGTACGGTAACTGTCCCCAGGGCTCCGGCCCCGGCCGGGGTACCCCTGACGCTCCACGCTGGTGTCCATGGCTCGGCCCCGGCTCCCGTCCCTCCTGGTCCTGTCTGGGCTGGGCGAGGTTCTCTCCAGGCTCCTCCCACGGCTCCTTCCTCTCGGGTTTAGTCCCGCCCTCCCCTGTACTCCGGCTCCAGGTAACCCTTGTTTTCAGAGGCATGGTCCCGGCCTTCGTTGCGGTACCAGCCATCGTCGTTGTCCGCATCATAATAGTGGGTGGGGGGGGTGTATTCCCGACTGTCTCCACCTGGGGAGGGGGGCGGCTTGAGTGCGTGGACGGCTACTTTACGAGGCCTCTTCACCGTCTGGAGGAGAAAGAAACCGGTCCTCAGTTGAGCTACGCGTAAAAAAACACCAGCAGGGGGCACCAGCAGGGGGATAAAACACGTTTATGACCGGATAACCTGAAAACGAGAACTACAAAACATCCTGACATCAGTTCAGGCGTTTGAGGCGGACATGAAACGTCCGCGTCGGCGTTCGTTGCTGCATAGGCGACGGCTTTTTTTTAATGTTCTCGATGGATTTAACTGGTCGTGTGTTTGATCCAACGCAGACGGTTCTCATCGTCGGTTTAGGGAAGGCAACAAACCGTAAAATGTTCTGATGTCGTGAAAGGAAAGCAGCAAATCCGGCGAGTGGAAGGACCGTCCCAGCGACAGTGACAGTCTGCTACAGCTTCCTCGCGTCGTTATACTCACTATTTTGGCCACTTTTCCACATTTGCGGAGGGACTGCACAGCGAAGGAATGAGGCACGTTGTCCATGGCGACGGCGTTCACCTGAATGACGCGATCACTCTCACTGGATGAAAGATAAAGGTGAAGACTGTAATCGTGTTGCCGCCGCTACGCCCCGGCGCCTAAACCCGGCCCGCTGAACCGGGCTCGGCAGCAGTTCAGTCACATCTGGACAGACTTACAAGAGTAATCCATCAGCGGGTCCTCCCTGCAGCACGTCCGACACGATGATGGACGTCTCACCGTTGTCCACGTTGGGGTTGTCGCGTCCCCCCGACACAGCGATGCCAAAACCCATCTTGGAGTCCTACAGACACAGAAATCAATCACGAGGTGATGGGCCACTCGGGCACTGACCCGATACGGTACATGGAAACACCTGAGCGTCATCCAGTTTAAGCCAGCTCCCGATCAGCGTGTCTTCATGCATCTTTAAATCTGATGTCAATCCTGTTTTCTTAATTGGACCTCAAAGTGGTGATGTTATATAAAACATCAGACTTTACAGTCCATACATAACAACGTAATTTAAAAGTCAAAATGACTTCAGATTATTCATCTGGATACGATTCTATAATTCATGACTGAGGCGTGTCATCAACCTTTGCGTAAACGGCGTGCACGATAATGAAGTGATGAGGAGCATCCTCCTCCTCCTCCTGAGATAACGTCACATTTATTACGATCCAGTCAACCAACTTTGACAGCAACTGTTGCTTCCGAGTGTTGCCGTGGGAACAACACCATCCATCAGGATGACGGCGGCGCAGCACTTTGTGTTTCTCACAATTCAAGTTGAAGTTTCTTCCGCTAATGTTAAACATCAAAATAACAAATACGACTTCAGCCTTTTGCTGCCTCAGAAAGAAAATTCAGAAACTAGTTTTCAATGAGACAAAAGTACGAAATATGAATATTTGGGACAGAAACAGGAAGTGATGCGCTTGTGTCGGCAGCTCATCACAATAACGTCCTTAGATGGTTAAATTGGGCAGATTGGCTTTGTTCCTTTTTACTAATGCGAGTTCTCAAACATCACACAACACTGAGCCGATGGGGCACCCCAGGGCTCCCGCTAGTTAGCCACATGCTAACACTCACCATCCAGATCTGAATGATACTAAGGCAGTCAGAATGGAAAATAAACTGGTTTACGTCTGTTGTAACATCCCATAATGTGCGCTACTGCTGCAGAGCACATTATGGGATGTGGACGGACAGCGGATGGACGTCTTTAGATGGACTCACCCGCTGCAGAGTGACCGTGTACTGCTCCCACACCATCTCCTCCATCCCTGAGCTCTGCAGGAAGCAGGACAGAGCAGGGTTAGCGAACAGTAACACCAACGTGCACGCTGATCTTCACGTCAAAGTGACTTTACTGCAACGTGAAGTGGGAGATGTTCTTGGTGGCGCATTGTGCAGAGGGGTAACCCGACCCAAAGGACTGAAATCGGGTCACAGCTTCAGATGTGGATGAACCGATTTAGCTCTTCAAATGTAAAATAGTTGTCTTCAGTTGTGCGTTTTCTATGAAGTGTTGTCAAACGCCATTTTCACAAAATGTTGACAAATGAATGGATGAATGACTCCAGAACCACAATCCAGCCATTTTACAAGCAGCGTATCAATAAAACGTCGTTTAAACACATCCCTGCATCCACAGACCGGAACGTAGCAAAAAGTGATCAATGAGACAAAACCGAAAATCCACATTAGCAAATGTGTGTGCAGCAGGAACACGCAAACGAGTGGAGCCGGGGCAGGTAGGTTATTACCCCCCCCCCCCCCCCGAGAGGAAACTGACCTCCGACAGAGAACACTCAGCGCAACGTCAATAACAGCAGCCTCATGTTGGCCTCGCTTTAATTGGACAACCATTGGAGCAGACGGCCCTCATCCCGTTCCGCCTGACTGCACGCACGCACGCACACACACACACACACACACACACACACACGGTGTGTGTGATGATGACATTGATGGAGGCGGGCAGCTCTAATGAGAGACAGTAGAGGACAGCGCCGGCGGGGACACGTCACCCCCACTGCATGGGACACTGGGACACGACGGCGTTCATCACTGGGACTGCCGAGTCCTCGCTGCAGGCACCACGACATCGCCGCTTCACTGCCGAATACGGCATGTGTGAATGCCCGCTGCTCCGTGCCAACAGAACACCAGGAGGGGAGATGATAAATAATGACTCTGTCATGGTCATGTCTGTTACTGGAAGCACTGACTTCATCATTAGCAGCCGACGTCACGCCGCCAGCAGCCGACGTCACCGCCAGCAGCCGACGTCACCGCCAGCAGCCGACGTCACCGCCAGCAGCCGACGTCACCGCCAGCAGCCGACGTCACCGCCAGCAGCCGACGTCACCGCCAGCAGCCGACGTCACCGCCAGCAGCCGACGTCACCGCCAGCAGCCGACGTCACCGCTAGCAGCCGACGTCACCGCCAGCAGCCGACGTCACCGCCAGCAGCCGACGTCACCGCCAGCAGCCGACGTCACGCCGCCAGCAGCCGACGTCACCGCCAGCAGCCGACGTCACCGCCAGCAGCCGACGTCACCGCCAGCAGCCGACGTCACCGCTAGCAGCCGACGTCACCGCCAGCAGCCGACGTCACGCCGCCGGCAGACGTCACCGCCAGCAGCCGACGTCACCGCTAGCAGCCGACGTCACGCCGCCGGCAGACGACGTCTCCGGTAAACCACGCCCACCCATTATAGTGCAAGAATTCTTGCATGTTGACAATATTGAATTTAAAGATTTATATAATATGGTTGCAGAAACTCTACTTTTAAACTCTATCCTAAAGTTTTTATATACAGTAATGAAAAAAAGTACAGGTGTGAGGAAATAGCGTAATGCTTTAAAAAATATATAAAATGTAATTATTTTTTAAAATTATAAAAATAAGCAAAGTGAGCAAAGAAGAAAACTCCAAATCAAATGGTTGCTCGGTGTGACCACACCTCCCTTCCAGTATCAGTTATTCAGAGGTCTATAACAGTTACACGGTGTGACGATGAAAACAAAACAAACCGAAGAATCTAAACTAAATGCTGGAAACGTGTTTCCTGCAAGGATGAGAGGAAAGCGATGCCACCTGGAAGTAGAGGAAGAGGAAAAACCGGCACTCTGTAAATGAGGAGGGCAATTAGGCAACGATGGCGTGCAGCACTCTGGGCAACCAACGACGGCTCGGGAGACGAGGACGGGATGCAAAGTGGAACCAAACCTAACCAGACCGAATGCATAATGTAAAAAATAAAGCTGCACCTCCATTAGTTCGGTCTTAAAATAGACTAAGATATGCACGCGCACAAACACACACACACACACACACGTGACATTTATAAGACCGTGCCTAACCTTGGTTATACGCCACCAACTTATATAAGCATCGCTGAACCTTGCTGTGTTACAACCCCGAGCTTCACCGCCTCTGTGCACTGAACACACGCACACACACACACACACACACACACACACACACACACACACACACACACACACACACACACACACACACACACACAGCCCTTGAGGTGTTCTGTTGATTCACTATCAAACTGTGAATAAATAATCAGCCCATTTTAAACAATGCAGTAATAAATATTAGAGGAGTAACAAAATGTCATCGACAGACACCCGATCAAGCTTCAGCCAAAATGTCCGAACCACAAAATGAGCAGAGAATGAGCTGGGCAGAGAGAGGAGTCAGCTCCCAGGCCGATTCCTCTCCAGACAGAGGCTCCAGAGAACGTTCCCAGTGCGTGTGTGGATGTTAGCGTGCCGAACACCTCAGATCTAAAATATTACAGCCACGAAAGATTTGAAATTCCCCACGCTGAACACGACCAAGTCTTTAACTGTGAACACACTTAATTCAGGATGAGACTTGAGGACACGCCTCTCACATCAACGCACTGCCCCCCCCACCCATCCATCATCCATCCATCCATCCGTGTCCCACCAGTCTGAGCAGACAGGAGTTCCCAACAGGTGCGTAGAGGACCACCAGGCTCCCGTTCAGCTCTTCAGTATCCAGACCCCTGAACCGGATCCTGCCCCCCCCTCTGCTGCCATCTGACGCCGTCTCAGCCTGCCAGCAGCGATGCCAGCCGGGGTAGCCGGCGCAGCAGCCCGTCGGCAGCCTCTCCAGGCTCATGGCTGCAGAGGAGCTTCCTCAGTGCCTCCTGCCCGGTCCAACCCGAAGCCCTGACTGGCGGTACCCTGATCCAGCATGGTCCGGCTCGGTTTGGGCAGTTTGCACAGCATCGCAACCAACGCCGGCGTCCCACAGGAGCAGGCGCTCAACCTCTCTGCCTCCGTGTCCTACCTCCAATCGCGATAAGCCTGAGCAGCAGCGGATTAGCCTAGCCCCGGGAGGGGAGGAGAGACTAAAAATAACAGCAGACTCACAGCACCTCCTCCTGCGCCCGTCCCACGGAGGGTCCTTAGCACTCCCACCGCGCTCCTCCACCTCCTGCGCAGGCCGGATGACATGGCCAGGTAGGGGCGGCTTCCCCAGGTTCACGGGGAGAGACCGGCTCAAGGACTGCCCAACGAAGCCCGTCCAGCCGTCCCACCTCGCCGTTACTCCAAACACATTCCTGCTGCCTGTCCTCTGCTCGCTCACTCTCCCTCTCTCTCTCTCTCACACAGAGTATTGTATTATTATGGTACACGTGGCCTTATTTTTGGTCTCTTTCGTGGTTTTCTTTAAACCGAATGGAACATTATTTCCTTCACCAAGGAGGCAACATGATTGGTTGGGTTTGTTGGTCTCTTTTTAAGCAGTATTACGCATCAACTAAAGAAAAGATCTGAAAGAAGAAGGACTTTAGAATATCCTAGAGGTGAGAAAACTTTGGGAATGATGCGGAATTTATATAAACACATGGACAAAACTGTTGGTAGCCCTCCCTGAAAGAAAGAAAAACCCACAACGCCGCGTAGCGGATGGCGGGCAGGCGGCGGGGACCGGGTACGGCGGTCCGGCGGCGGCGACTCTGGACGCGCGCCGGGCCCTTCTCGCGGATCTACCCAGCTACGGCGCCCGCCCGGGGGGAAAGCCCCGCTTGCGCGGGCGGGCGTTAATTTCGTAACGAAAATAAATAGGCTTTAACAAAACACGGCTGTAACGAAAGTGGGAAAATATACGTAAATTTGCCGCGTCGTTGCATAAACCGCAAGGTTCAAAATATTGGAAAAAAGTAGCGGCTTGTACACCGTGAATTACGGTAACTGAAATAACTTGAAACTGACAAAAGTAGTAAATAAAAACAAAATGTCCAAAAATTAGTCAATGAAAAGCAGACGTTTCTTTTGAATTGTGGTCCAACAGAATAATTTCAATAAACAAACTAATGAAACAGGCCTGGACAAAAATGAAGGTACCCCTAGAAAAGATTTAAAATAACTTGACCATAGGGACATGATCATCTAAGACGTGTCCTCGAATTAGGATCAAAGTAGTCCCTGTGCTGTTTGACATGACGACATGGTGTTCCACGTGGACCACAGGAAGGAAAGGAGTCCTCTCAGTAGATTAGAAAGAAACATCCATCGAGCATGCTCAAGGTAGAGGCGATAAGATCATCATCCGGCAGCTGGACGTTCCTCTACAGTTCAGGAGATTAAGCTTCATGAGATTGTAGCCAACTGGAAGAGGAGAAGGAATGACAAATTGAAGAGACGGATTATACAAACCTAACTAAAGCGTCCAGAACAACCCCCCAAAGAAATGAAGGGTGAAATCCAGCGTCAGATCACACCACGCGTCGTTGTTTGAGCCAACCTGGACTTCATGGGAGACAAAAGAGACGCCACTGTTGAAAGAAAATCATGCAAAGCGAGACGGGAATTTGTCAGAATCCATGTTGACAGGCCAATGTGGGACAATGTCCTTTGGATGGATGAGACAAAACTGGAGCTTCTTGGCAAGGCACGTCATCTCTATGTTCCCATACTGTTAAGATATTTACCCAATCATATAATGAATCTACAGACATTGTTAAGACATAATAATGTGATCACCCTAATCAAATAATTCTGATGTTTGCTCAATCAGGCAATCATTTTAATATTTATACAGAGAATGTCCTGTTCCTCATGCACTCGAGGTCCGGATGACCAAATATGAATCTCAAATGTCAGAGTGTTCAGACCGAATAGCAGAAATGATGCAATAGTCAAAACATGCCAAGTTCATTCTGCACTGTCTGCAGGAGGAGGAAGGATTAGGTGGAAAAAAGACCTCCCAGAAAGATTACAAGTTCTTAGCATAGTCTAGACCAGGCACGGGAAAACCAAGGCCCGGGGGGCGCCGAACTTGTCCAAATTATATCATTAAATTACATTTTATTATAATTAAACTTCATTCATTTGACCTTTTCCCTGCAAAAGGCCAAGTATTTTCTTGTAATGGCTTTTACATGTCATTTATATTAGCTCACACAAATACTCCATCCACCTGTTCCTGGCCCGGCCCCTCCGGCAAAATTTAGAACCCATTCTGGCCCGCGAGTCAAAAGGTTTGCCCACCTCTGGTCTAGACTCTTGTAGTCCTTCCATGATTGGACTTCCTCTTGCTAAGGTCTGATGCCACTGAATAAATAAATAAAATAAACACGCATATCTGAGGACCGGAGACTTCTGGTCTCCTCAACCCTGACGGTACCAGGAAAGGAACACTGTCCCTCCTGGGAAACATGGAGGAGGCTCTGTTATGTTCCGGGCTTGCTATGCTGCATCTAGCACAGGGTGTGTCTCGAAGCTGTTCTAGGTATATCAAGGCATTCCAGGGAGAAAGGTGCTGCTTAGTGCCAGAAAGGGTCGTCCAACAAGACAATGACCTAAAGCAAACGACTAAAAACACCCAAGAAGGGCTCAGGGTAAAATATTGGATGATTCTGAAGTGGCCTTCCATGATCTCTGCTCAGAACCATGTTAAACATCTGTGGAAAAAGCTGAAAGCCATCGGGAGAAGGTACCGTTAAAACAGAGTGGGCCAAAATACAGACTCAGAATTCTCATTGGCAAACAAATAGCTGTGTGACGCCCTCTGCTACGGGCTGGGCTGTCGATGGTAAGAACAGTAACCTTTCCAATTGATATTGTTGGATTTGGTTGATTGCAACATGGCTTGACACGTCAAGACGCTTGATTCTTTACTCAAAAAATAAAAACAAACTAGCATAAATTGGTAAAAAACAATCATCTTCGGAGAGCTACTTTGCAAAGGGGCAAAGATCAATTGAGGAGGAAGAAGAGGAGCCGACAACCCCCAAGAAAAGAAAGCATCTTTTAACAGATAAACCAGGAGTTCCACGTAAAATACGGGTTTATCAACAGGTGACTCATGCACCAAGTACGCTCTGCATAATATGTGGCAACAAACTAGCAGATGAAACAATGAAGCCTTCGAAAGTGCTTCAACACAGATCAAGAACCCTGATTAAAAGGCAAGAACTTGGAATTGTATAAAAGAAAGAAACGTGAACATGAAGGACAGGAGCAATTATTGAACAAATGTGCGTGTTATGGTGAGTAGATTTGTGCAATAATCATTTGATAGTTATTACAAATGCATAACATATGGGTTATTTTTGTTGCATTTACATTCCCCTTTTTTTATTTAATTACTCCCCGTCCATCGCAGGAAACAGTGTGGGGACCCCTGATCTATACAGACCAGTGACCGTACAGAAACGTAACAAATGAGAAGCCCAGTTTCATCTGCTGGAGCTTAACTCTATGTCTACACGCTCTTAGGACTACAGCCCCAGGCAGAGGATTCTCATTGGCTATCACCAGCAGAACGGCTCTTTTGTTTGCATGAGATCTGTGGGACTCCTTGATGAAAGCTTGATGTTGAAACGCGTTTGCATTTGAAGGTGCAGCATGACTCAGTCATTTCAGTGAAGCTCATTTGTTTTGAGTTTGCCTTGGAGGTTCCTGGTTATTCGTAGGCCATTTGCTCCAGACCAGACTGGAACTTTTCACAGAGGTTATTGGAGGCGAGCGAGAATCTGTGATGCTACCGCTTTAGGGGAGACAGTTATTGTTTTAGTGAAGTTCACTTTCCTTTTTCTTGGCCTACTGGTTGAGTTAGTTTCCGTCATAGCATGACGTGGTGGCACAGTGGTTAGCGCTGTCGCCTCAGCAAAAAGGTACGGTACATGGGGTTTTGTCGTAAACAGACTAGATTATTAATCCAGAAGGAGAGAGTGACTTGAATCCACGTGATTAACGGAAGTCTCAGCAGGTAGTTCTGTAGCCCAATGATAGATTTCAGAATGTACACACAGCTTTAGTCCTTTTGTCACACAGCCTCCGGTAGGCTGCATCCTGCACCCCCAAATCTGAAATCATGGCTTGATTAGAAAATGGTGGTCCGTGTCTCCAGGTTGGTGGGGAGTCTTTCCTTGAGGTTGAGGTTCACGAGTGAGGGAAGGACAGGGTGAGATTGACAGACGGATCGCTGCAGTCGTACAAGTCTGTCGTTCTGAAGAAAAGTGCATTTAATATTTAATAGCGCACTGACTGAGGCTGGATGACGAGGGTAGCTATTAGCAAATTCAGCTGAGTCAGGGCTTCCTCATTGGATGCTGCTGCCATCTTCCGTGATGTCATCAGAAATGTTTCTGGCAAGAAGGGCTCGAGGTGCGGCATTTGTTTCAGCTGAGACGCTTCCGTTGCCATGAAACGGTATATTAGACAAAAAATACTGACGGTAAATGAATGAGACCCAAAGACCTGCTGGGGCGATCAGAAATCAATAATCAGAAAGAGTTTCAGCTGACGAAGATGCATTGCACTTTGCCCCCAAGCAGGCAGTCGCTGAAATGCAACGACTGCCTTGACTTTGGGCATTTAAGGAATAAACTTCAATAGAAAGGTTCCACCGTTCAATGACATGAACGGCGACTGCCGGGCTCTTACCCCTCATCCCGGGGACTCCGGAGTCCCCGGGATGAGGGGTCTAGTCCTCCGTTGCCAGCTGTTAAACTTTATCCACTTTGACCTTCTCTTCCTTTCCACAACTACGGATCCTCAACTCCACTCCTTACTTCAGGCTAGAACTTCTTGAAAATCTTCCCTCTGCTGCTCCTCCATTATGAATAAAAAAAAAAAAACAAGGTTCCTCCAGAGGTCTGCAGAGACGACACTAGTGGGATGAGAGTGGTCTCTTGTTCACAAATAGAGTGGGTGTGCAATGGGTGCGGGGGGAGGAGGAGAACGTTACTGTCAGAGGAGGCTAAAACCAGAGGCCCGATATTCCTCTGTCTGCAAGACAGAATATCGGCGTTGTAAAACTGAGCTTCTGAAACCTGATTAACTTGAAACACAAATGAATTAACTCTCAAAACCCAATTATTAAAAGCGCATAGTGGCAAATTACAGCCCAGAATGAAAGCGGCTTAACTGATCTGAACGTGCATTTAGTTTCAGTCCTCTGTCCCACGATGTGAGAAGGGGCGAAGAGGAGGAGGAGGAGGAGGAGAGCGCGGGGTTAAGAATGAAGGCGTTCATTAAAACGGAAGCTTAATCTTCAAAGAGGAGATGAGAGGCGGAGGCACCGGGGATTCCTATCGTAGCCGGCGACCTTCCCAGGCCTCAGCGGCCCAGAGAAGGACGCGTCGGCTGCCGGAGGAAGTCAGCTCTCTGGGTTTGCAGCGAGACAGATCGTCACGCTGCTGGAGTCAGAGTGGACCCGTTAGGTTCTGCTGTCAAACGCGACGACACAGAGGGAAATGGATTCTCTGCTTCTGTTAAAGTTACAATATTAACCCCCCCGTCATGCCGTAACATGGCTTTTATTGTGAAAAATCTGCAGGGCCGTCTTGTGGAAAACTCGATGATCTGCCAGGTTTCCATCCACCTCTCGTTCAGGACATTCTTCTGCTCTGAACGTGTTTATAGCACAGAACTGGGCAGGAAGTAACAGAGCTCCCCAGCAGAGAGACGACAGAGCTGCGTGGGGGAACGCATCTGATCCTCCGACTCAAACCTTAGCATCACCTCAGTCTCTGTTTATTTATGTTTACTCAGATCTGTGGGCGGAGTTAACTCTCAGATCGAGTTTTGATAGGTGCTGGAGTGGTGGACCTGGCATGCGTGAAACCTCCACCTAAGAACGGGGCAGCCATCCCGGACCCAACAATGGCAGCATGAGCCCCCAGATCACCCCCAGCAGCCACAGCGACCTGAGAACGACCCCCGGGGCCCCCCCAGAGCCACACGCAGAAGAACCAGCCCAGGGCCGGGGAGCGACCCCCGGAGCCCCCCCAGAGCCACACGCAGAAGAACCAGCCCAGAGCCCGGGAGCGACCCCCGGAGCCCCCCCAGAGCCACATGCAGAAGAACCAGCCCAGGGACCGGGAGCGACCGTCACCGACAGCGCAGCGACACGGGGCGCAGCGGGCCGGCCTGGCGTCCCACCAGCACCCAACACCACGCCCCCCACAACCCCCCCCCCCCGGCCTGTCTGCGGAAACAGATCATTCTTATTGAGGTCATAAAAAAAGAGCACCAATCACGAACTACCTTTCAGCCAGTCAGCCTGTGTCTGCTGCACAAAGCACAGATCAGGGCACACAAAGGGGGACGAGGAGAGCAAACCTTCAAAGAGAGTCCAGAGTCTGTGTGCAGGAAGACGACAGACGAGGTCTCTGGACGAGGCTGAAGCAGCAAAAGCTCAAGGGACAATTTGGCACTCGGAAAAATATGTAACGACTCGTGTCTTCTGGCCACGTGGGAAAATATTAGGATTGGTCAAGTTGAACTTTGGGCTCCAGAGCAGAGCTCGTCTGAAATGACGTTTCCTGCTAAAGCCAAGCTGAAAATAAATAAATATTTTCAGTGTACCATTTCCCACAAATCCATTTAAGTGTTGTTCAGTTTAAAGATCAGCGCCGCTTCCTACGAGGCCGACACCACCGGACGGGTTCCCACGAGACTTTATCCTCATAATTAGATTTCATCATTCTTCTGAAACTGTGGAAACACACGTTTCATTCATCATTCTGCCTCGGTCTGACTTGAGAAAGACAAACTGTTGTCGCCGTCATGCAGTAAACAAAAGGTCACGTGACGGCAGACCGTTTGCAGACCGTCGAGCGGAGGAGCGGCTCCAAGTACAACCACGCACCACGACAATGGAGACATTGTGAGAGCAGCGCTGGCCTGAAACCACACAACCCGCCCCCCCACACACACACTGTGTGTGCACCAGTTCCATCCAGCCAGCAGATACACGCAGCAGCAGTCAAACACGTTTCTGCTGTCGCATCTCGTTGCAGGAACTCACGGGAATATCAAGATGGAACTCTGAGCAGGAGAAACCGAGTCGGCACATTTTGTGTAGCGCTGCAACTCATGCCGACACGGCCTGGACGGTTCAGCGACACGCAGCGGAGGCCAACTCTAACCGTATCCCAACAGAAGGGCTTCCACTGAAACGCATCTACCTGAGGCTCAGGTGAGCAGAAACCCTCGGCAACCATCCCACAAGCGACTCGCACCACGGACGCCGGATTAGGGAACACTCTGAAGCGTATCCTTTTAATCCCAAACTCATGGGTTGACCGCTTTAACTGGGTCTGCTCCAACGATAACGGGATCTCGCCGATTCCCAGTACAGACGTGGGTCAGAACGAGGCCGACCCCTCGGGCCGAGGTCACCGTCCTGAACTACAAGCCTAATGGTGAACTCGGATCAAACCCTTTATCGGCTTGAACTGAACTGCCCCCACCCAGACCGTCGGCGGTCTCAGGGGAGCGTGCTGAAGATGTTTGTGTGGGTTGTTCCCCCCCCCCGGTTTCTGTGGGATCCAGTTCAATAACCGGGTTTTGTTTTGAAGCTGAAAGGCTGAAACAAAAGCATCCCAGGAATGAGGAAGACAAGAAACAAGACATCTCGCTTTAGGGCACGTCGCCCAAGCAGAAACTCTGCAGGCGTTTAATCTGATTCTGGGTGGGGAGCAGCACACCGCGTTCTCCTTCCTGTTCTCCCTCGTGTTCTCCCTCGTGTTCTCCCTCGTGTTCTCCCTCGTGTTCTCCCTCGTGTTCTCCTTCGTGTTCTCCTTCGTGTTCTCCTTCGTGTTCTCCTTCGTGTTCTCCTTCGTGTTCTCCTTCGTGTTCTCCTTCGTGTTCTCCTTCGTGTTCTCCTTCGTGTTCTCCTTCGTGTTCTCCTTCCTGTTCTCCTTCCTGTTCTCCTTTGCATTCTCCTTCCTGTTCTCCTTTGTGTTTGTGCTCTCCTTCGTGTTCTCCTTCGTGTTCTCCTTCGTGTTCTCCTTCGCTGGAGCTTCGTGTTCTCCTTCGTGTTCTCCTTCGCTGGAGCCTGCATGTCTGACGTCTCGTAGATCCATCATGGCTGACGTCTCGGTGCAGGTGGGCACTCCTCTATGGGCCGACTGATAGCTCCTCAGCTTACAATGGTCACACAGGCTAGCTGCAAACTGGACCGCTGGAGTCAGAGTCCCTCATCAGAGCTTGCAGCATCGCAGAGGAGGAGTTTAGTGTCTGATATGAAACAGACCGACGGCAGCAACAGGCTGCGACGGACGGACGGACGGACGGACGGACGGGCGCTGATGCTGCGTTCTCATATTCAGAAACAGAAAATAGACTCAGACAGAGGCCGACTCCGCCGGACGGTTTCCGTGTGTGTCTATTCATTAATCCATTTTCCTCTTTTGTACGATGTTCAAACACGGCTGGCAGTGTGCAGTGGATGAACGGATGAACGCGATTGGCCAGCGTGTGTCAGGCTGCAGCGACAGGCCTGAGTTTCGGAGCAGCGGCATCCGACTCACCGGCGAAGTGACGCTGCCGCTATTTATACATCCTTCCTCTCATTGCACCTGCTCATCTGTGTGGGTGTGTGTGTGTGGGGGGGGGGGGGTACAGCAGCAGCCAGATGCAGTCCACTCACACACTAATCCATTCATTCACAGCACCAATTAGGAGGCAGCGTCCGACGGGCCGGCGTTACCCGTGGAACCAGAATGCTGCAGCGTTGTTTCTAATGCCAGTGGTAATCATCTGGCGCCTCAATCAAGCCCATTCTGATCCAGAGAGCACGGCAGGAAGCTGGGGGGGGGGGGGGGTAAATGCTCCTTCAGGCTTCCTCATTACCCTCGCAGAAGAGGAGGCGAGGGTATTGCAATTGGGTTTATTAATTGGGTTGTCTGTTTTTTTTCTCTGTTTGCTTGTCTGTCCGAGCGCATAACTCAAAAACTAGTAACCCAATCGACTTGAAATTTTTACACAATCGAGGTTCTGTCCGCGGCTCGGTCCTCCCCGAGAATGGCATTGATCCGGATCTGGATCCAGATTCTAGAATTATTTTTACATCTGGAATTGTGCCTGTGCTGTAAACTGCCACTTTAAGAGGGAGGGACACGAATGGCATGATGGGAAAAAGAGTCCAGAAGGAGTCTTGTAGTACGTTCCGGAGCAGCAAGCTAGAGCAGGTTTGGCCCCTCTGATCCGGAAGCCCCGTTTACCGTCTCAAATGATCCAATAGTCTTTTGGGGGCGGGGTCTGCAGTCTCTGATTGTCTTTCTAGTTAGCAACTGACAGGCCGACGGCAGAGACGCCACTTCATGCAGCATCCTGCTAAACACAAAAAGATGGTGAACTGAACATCTTTAACTTCCGTCCTCGTCATCAGCTGATCCAACAGCTGGTGAATGAATTTAATCCAACAAACGGGAGGAGAGAAACCAGAGAACCAGAAACACAGCGAGTAAACGGAGGCTACTTTAGAGACCAAACTCCAGGACAGACGGTGTTTACCGCCACGACACTGACCATCCACATCCTTCTCATATTTAAAACGAGAACATGACGCAGAAGTCGGTGCAGACTTCTCTAAACACACGCAGTTCATCAGGTGCGTCAGCTGGGTTCTAGAGTTCAGCGTGTGTGAAACCATTTAAACACTAGAAGCACCGTTCAGCGTCAGGTAACCGACGCCGGCCGCTCCACGCCGGCCGCTCCACGCCGGCCGCTCGGGCTTCTCAGAGCAGAAGCGAGTCTGGCCGTCGTTCGGTTTCTGACCTCGGGGTCGTTTCCTCACAGGCCAACGCACACTGCTCCACCAAGGCTAACGCAAGTACACAGATGACATCATAATCCACCGGGGGCTCTGCTGCGTCTTTCATGTGTGTTTGTTCATCAGGGAAGACTTTGAGGGGAGGAGATATCACTGGAGATAGCGCGCACGCACACACACACACACACACTGAAAAGCTCTTCCTGTTATTTCTAGGTAATTGCAGGGCCTCATTTCCGAGATTCACATCCCAGTCACGACAACACTCTTCTCCACACAGATCAAGTGCTGGAAATGTGTGGAGGTCATGTGACAACGGGCGTCACAAATAGTTATTTTTAGTATCTTTGCTAAGCTTCCGGATTGACTGGAGCGTAACGGCAGAGACACGGGGCCACCGGGGCCAGTTTCAGCCCCTCTGCTCCAGAGACACGGGGCCACCGGGGCCAGTTTCAGCCCCTCTGCTCCAGAGACACGGGGCCACCGAGGCCAGTTTCAGCCCCTCTGCTCCAGAGACACGGGGCCACCGGGGCCGGTTTCAGCCCCTCTGCTCCAGAGACACGGGGCCACCGAGGCCAGTTTCAGCCCCTCTGCTCCAGAGACACGGGGCCACCGAGGCCAGCTTCAGCCCCTCTGCTCCAGAGACACGGGGCCACCGAGGCCAGTTTCAGCCCCTCTGCTCCAGAGACACGGGGCCACCGAGGCCAGTTTCAGCCCCTCTGCTCCAGAGACACGGGGCCACCGGGGCCGGTTTCAGCCCCTCTGCTCCAGAGACACGGGGCCACCGAGGCCAGCTTCAGCCCCTCTGCTCCAGAGACACGGGGCCACCGGGGCCGGTTTCAGCCCCTCTGCTCCAGAGACACGGGGCCACCGAGGCCAGTTTCAGCCCCTCTGCTCCAGAGACACGGGGCCACCGAGGCCAGTTTCAGCCCCTCTGCTCCAGAGACGCGGGGTCACCGGGGCCAGTTTCAGCCCCTCTGCTCCAGAGACACGGGGCCACCGAGGCCAGTTTCAGCCCCTCTGCTCCAGAGACACGGGGCCACCGAGGCCAGTTTCAGGCCCTCTGCTCCAGAGACACGGGGCCACCGAGGCCAGTTTCAGCCCCTCTGCTCCAGAGACACGGGGCCACCGAGGCCAGCTTCAGCCCCTCTGCTCCAGAGACACGGGGCCACCGAGGCCAGTTTCAGCCCCTCTGCTCCAGAGACACGGGGCCACCGAGGCCAGTTTCAGCCCCTCCGCTCCAGAGACACGACTGATTTCACCGTTCGGCTCCTCTGGTCCGCTGTCAGACTCCACCTCCACTGGACAAGGTGAACTGCTGGCAGGTTACTGACAAACCAATGTGCAGGACGCCACATTAAAGTTATACAGACACGTACTGGTCTGGTTGGTAACTTGAAACCGCTCAGCTTGACACCCAAATAGAATTTACATACATTAACCATTTAAAGCCCGCACCACGAATCGTCAGAACACTCATTTTTGGAAAATAAGGTCTTAATGACACCTTCTGACAAATACATTTTTATGTACCGGTAAGTGCTCTAATTTATGTAACTTTTGCAAAATCTGGATATTTTTTCATGGAAAACGTCGACGCTTGCGTTGGCTTGTATCTATCAGCTTTTGAGGAAAAAAACTGTCAAAATCCTGAAAGGACACGTGCCTCAAATACGATACGTTTGGCAATAAAGGGTTAACAGCCCCGTAACCTACCGATGGTGAAAACAATGAATATAATAAAGCAAGTCAATTATACTCATTTTATTTTGTACATGCACCAGAGGTTCTTTGAATATTAGGAGATTACATGTGAAATACTGCTTACTACATAACCTGGGTGCAGCGCATGGACAAGAACCCACGACACGATGCTGTGATCCTGGTAAAGGGACGAGATTCTTACCTCTGAAAGACGCCTTTTGTCATTCTGTACAAATTAGAGCAGGATATCGCAGTAAATCCGTGATTGATTTTGGAACCTTCTCTCCTGGAATGTGGATTAGAGGTTCATCTCACTAGAATGGTCTGCAGGACATTCGGAGGGGAACACACAATAATACAATTCCTAGTATTCCACCCATCCTGCATCGTCTGGTGGCTGACACACACACACACACACACACACACACACACACACAATTTGGAGTGATAAATGCACCTGTTTTTGGAGGCGGGAGGTAATCTGAGAACCCGGGGAGAACATACAAAGTCCACACAGATAGGATTGGAACCCGTACCTTCTTTTTTTTTCCAAAATCTTTTTATTATTTTCTTATGAACACATAAAACATTGAAGTACAGCATGTACAGATACTCATACACATACAATGTACACATATCCATACACACCTACATTGATAATTAAAATAATAAAAACTGACGCCAACAAGGGAGACAAAAAAAATAAAAAATAAAAAATAAAAAATAAAAAAATAAAAAAAAAAGGGGGTGGGGTGGGAGGAGTGAGGGGGGGGGGGGGGGGGTCAAGCTAGTCATATCTATGCATTTGTATGTTTATTTCTGCTGAAGTACTCCAAAAACGCATCCCACGTCAAATAAAAGTCATCTACCCTCCGTTTCAGTTCGAATTTAATCTTCTCCAATTGAACGTGCTTCATTACATCATTTAAGAGATTTAAGTAGGACGGAGGTTTTTTTTGTTTCCAGTTTAATAGGATCAATCTCCTAGACAACACTGTAACAAATTTAACAACCGTTTTTTGCCTGTTCGAGAGACCAGTCAAGGCTGAGGGAACTCCAAACAATGCCAACACAGGATCAGGCTGTAGTTGTGTCTGACAAATGTTCGACAACATGTTAAATATCTTGGCCCAATAAGGCATTATGTCAGGACACTTCCAGAACGTATGAGCCAGTGTGGCCTGCTCTTGGCCACACCGGTCACAAGCAGTGTTCACCCCTGGAAACATTTTGGAGAGCCGCACTTTAGAGAGGTGTAGTCTGTGCAAAACTTTGAACTGCAGAAGTCCATGCCGAGCACAAACTGAAGATGAGTGGACGTTGACCTGAGCTGCAGTCCATTGAGAGGCAGTGATGTTTATCCCGATATCCTGTTGCCAAGCCTCCTTTAGATGATCAAGTGAAGGCATGTATTCTTTGTCTGATATTTCGCGACGTATTTTAGAAATTGAACCTTTTTTCAGCGGGTCTTTTGAGAGTACAGTGTTCATCTCGGAGTCAGGGGGCCGAGAGGGGAAACCAGAGAATTTTGCTTTAACAAAGCTACGAATTTGTAATGGAACCCGTACCTTCTTGTTGTGAGGCGACAGCGCTAACCACTGCACCACCGGGCTGCCATCCCTCCTAGAAAGCCATTTTATTATATTGTGTTTGTGAAGTTTGTTTTCCTTCATTAGATAAATGTAAATTAATGTACCGTATTTTTTGGATTATACGTCGCTCCGGATTGTAGGTCGCACCAGCCAAAAAATGCATAATTAAGAAGAAAAAAAACATATATAGGTCGCACTGGAGGATGAGTCGCATTTTTGGGGAAAATTTATTTGATAAAATCCAACACCAAACAACATATAGCACAAAGAACATGCTAACACGTTTACCAAAATATCAGGTTTTACTCCGAATCACGAAATCCAAGGAAATCTTCATCCTCGGTGTCACTTTTGAACAACTCCCCCAACTCGGCAGGTAGACAAGACGCCGCTTCCTCTTCTACGTCGCTTACATCAGACTCGTCGTCAGTTGCAGTTCAAATTATTCCAGCCTTTCTGAATCCCGACAGGATGGTTGCGGTTGTCACTGAAGCCCATGCTTTGTCGATCCATTCAATGACTTCCAGGAAAGTTGCATGGCGCATTCTCCCGGTTGCCGTGAAGCTGTGCTCTCCATCCGTCATCCACTGCTCCCACAGGTTACGCAAAACTGACTTAAAGCTCCTATTCACGGAGATATCAAGTGGCTGGAGTATTTTGGTTAAGCCTCCAGGGATGATGGCAGGTATGGAGTTGAGAACTTTTAATTTATTTTTTAACTGTGGTGTGATGTGCGCTCTCATGCTATCCATCACAAGCAGAGCTTTGCGTGCTCTAAAGAAGCCATCCGGTCGCTTATTGTAGCACTTTGTAAGCCACAAGTTCATCATTTCTTGATCAATCCACCCTTTCGCGTTCACGGCGACTTCAACTGAGGAGGATTGGATTTTTGGCATGGTTTTTCGTTTGAAAATGACCATCGGTGGCAGTTTTGATCCGTCTCCACAACATGCCAGCACCACTGTGAAGTGTGATCTCTCATGACCAGTTGTAACGATATTCACACTTTTTTGCCCTTTCTCTGCAACACTTCGGCCCATGGGGACGTCAAAAGTGAGGGGGACCTCGTCCATGTTAATAATATAATCCGGTGTCACGTTGTGATCACTTACATGCTTTTCAATGAACGCACGGAAACTGTCAACCTTGGCTTGGAAGTCCGCTGGCAGTTTTTGGGACAGTGTCGTCCTTGCTCTGATAGAGAGGCGTTTGCGTTGCATGAAGCGGTAACACCAAGAAGGTCCTCCCGCAAAGCCGTTTATATTCACCTCCCTGGCAACCACCTGGGCATGGAGACGCAACTGCACCGTTGACAAACCTCTCCCAGCAGCACGTTGTTCAAGCACCCATGCGTGAACTCGTTCCTCCAACTGCGGCCACCTAGCTTGTCGCCCGCGATTAGCTTTCTTTGTTTTCTTCATTTCAGTAAGCGTAACCTCCGCTTTTCGCCAGTCCCTTACAAGTTTTTCGCTCACTCCAAACTTTCTTTCTGCTGCTCGATTGCCGTTTTCGGCTCCATATTTCACTATCTGAAGCTTGTAAGCCGCGGAATATGACTTTCTTTTCGGCGCCATTTTCAATCAGCCCTTCTAATTTGTGTTTTTAGATAACAGGTGTGACAGATAACTCTGAACCTCCAGAAACCGCGACAGATTCTGACGGGTCACAGAGTTCCCTGTAACACCTGTTATAGAAATGTGTAGGCTACTGTCTCTGCGCTCACAGATTTTGTAAAAAAAAAGCATATATAAGTCGCTCCGATTTATAAGTCGCACCCCCGACCAAACTATGAAAAAAACCGCGACTTATAATCCGGAAAATACGGTAAATCATTCTGTCATCTGCAAAATTAAATTGAATTATTACATATTATGCTGATTAAAGAGGTAAATAGCACAGAAGCTGTACAGTCGTACTGGCGGTGATGTCATCGCTACGCGGCGAGCTGAACAACAACAACAACAAGCCTCACCCTGCCTTTATCTGCCCGGACAAGCACAACCATTAATGCAGGCTCGTTTCCAACAGTCAAGAGTCGAACACTCACAACCAACTGTGGGCTTGACACACAGAGTTCTGTGTTCACGGCCCACCGCCTTCCTGCTCACGGTAACGACGCCGAGCGCCGTCCCTCAGCTCCCAGAGTCCCAGAGGAGCACAAGGCTTCAGACGGGCCGAGCGCTGCAGCGTGAACCTCAGTCCAAGCGTTCACAGAGTGCTGATGTGGAACCAAGGGAAGAAGCAGGCTCTAATCCATCCCTCCCGCTTCCTGTCATTCCACAGATAATGGCCTCGTGGTCGCTCACAGGAAACGGGCATTCAGTCGGTCCCCAGATACAATCTCACAGCGCACATCCTCAACCTAACCTCGTCTCCAGACAAACTTAACCCAAATGACTGCTCTAACACACAGACGTTTCCGAATCCTCTGGCAAGTCAATCAGAATCCACCATTCCAAGTGTGAACCCAACAAAATCCCGGTAAAAAGGTTTGAAACTTTGACACTCAGTGGTGTCCACGTCCACAGCAAAACGTCCACCCCCACCCGACAAGCCACCATCGGACAGAAGACAGGACAACCCGATGGCGGTTGAAGTGAAGTCCGCCACAGTCCAGGAAGGACGTTTTAATTCCGTCACCTGATCTGGGTGGGTGTGTCAGAACGCAGAAACAGGAAGTGTTTCGTTGCAGTGTAACAGGTCGACACGGATTCGTGTGGTATTTCGGTTTGTGACTGGCAGTGGGGGGGGCAGGTGAACGCTTTGCCCCCAGAGATGCTGCCCGCTGCTCCCGTCAGCTCTCCGTGGATGGGAACCCTTGGATAACAGAAAGAACAGCACTCTTGATCTTCAGATTCATCATATTTAGACGCCATCACATTTGTTTTCTTTCATGTCTCCACATCCCGGTGAACTAGGAGCTCCGGAGCTTCACAGCTGATCGCCAACGTTTTGCGTGGTAGGGTGGAGCGATAAATAGGACTTTAATGAATTCATGAACATCGTCTACTTTTAACTGTTTTCATCAGAAGGTAGGGATGTCCCGATCCGATCTCGTGATCGGAAATCAGGCCTGATCATGAGCTTGCGGACTCGATCGGAATCGGACGTCAGCTCCCGATCAGGACTTGGATACATATACGGATCTTTGTTGCCATTACTTTGTGTCAGATCTGGAGCTACGCTGTGGCAGACGGAGATGGTAACGCGCGCTGCATGACATCACTTCCTGTAACGCTATTGGTTGAATGCTGGCTAAACAGGGAAGCAGCCTGAAGCTAGTAGCGCAAGTACGTCTGCAATGTGAAAGTATTCTGAAGTGGATGAGAGAAACCTGCCGAGGCGCTGTTCATTTTATTATAAATATTCGTATTGAATATTTCTTGGACTAGTGATCGGTACTCGGCATCAGTTCAAAGTCAAATGACTCTGGGTCATTTAAATGTGACAAGCATGCAATGAAATAAGAAATCAGTAAGGGGGGCAGACACTTGTTCACACCACCGCGTGTGCACAGACCAGTCCGAAAGAGTCTTCGATGATGCTTGGGTTTCAGCAGGACGCTGCCCCTCGGCCTCTAAACCCATTACTCAGCATTAACACTGAGTATCAATACACACGGGGAGGTATTACAGGCAGGGGGGTATATACACGCAGCACGCAGGCAGGTATATACAGGCAGGGAGGTATACAAGTTTGTAATCTAGCACTTGGTAAATCCATAGCTGCATAAGCCAAGTCAATGATGGACTTCACCGTGAGATATCCTGCGCCCTAGAGAGTTAACGTTAAGACGAGGCAAAGGGCGTTACCGCTACTTCCTGCCTGACTAAAAGAGTTGTTGCAGCAGTGAAGGATGAGATCGAGACTTTTGATCTCTCGTGTCGGTTGAACTACAGAAACTCTGAAGCATAAACCGTGTTTAATCTTGATGGAGGTTCTAATCATCCCTGCCTGGTTAATAGACGTCTTTTAAAGACAGCAGTCTGACTAATATCCTCCAGAGAGCCATACGTCACCACGATCCAATAGAGGGTGGGATTAATGCACTCAGTCTGTGGGTACAAGTATCTGTCAGGAATAATCCTCCAAAGGAAACCAAGGTCCAACGCAGCGCGTCCGGCCGGGGAGAGTCTTCAGTGCTGGGCTGTACGGGTGACGTTCACTAGTGAGTGACCCCCCCCGCGTCACCGTGGACGCTCGCCCCGCGTCACCGTGGACGCTCCCCCCGCGTCACCGTGGACGCTCCCCCCGCGTCACCGTGGACTCTCTACCCGCGTCACCGTGGACGCTCGCCCCGCGTCACCGTGGACGCTCGCCCCGCGTCACCGTGGACTCTCTACCCGCGTCACCGTGGACGCTCTCCCCGCGTCACCGTGGACGCTCGCCCCGCGTCACCGTGGACTCTCTACCCGTGTCACCGTGGACGCTCTCCCCGCGTCACCGTGGACGCTCTCCCCGCGTCACCGTGGACGCTCTCCCCGCGTCACCGTGGACGCTCTCCCCGCATCACCGTGGACGCTCTCCCCGCGTCACCGTGGACGCTCTCTCCGTGTCACTGTGGACGCTCCCCCCGTGTCACTGTGGACTCTCTACCCGCGTCACTGTGGACGCTCTCCCCGCGTCACCGTGGACGCTCTCCCCGCGTCACCGTGGACGCTCTCTCCGTGTCACCGTGGACGCTCTCCCCGCGTCACCGTGGACGCTCTCTCCGTGTCACCGTGGACGCTCCCCCCGTGTCACTGTGGACGCTCTCTCCGCGTCACCGTGGACGCTCTCTCCGCGTCACCGTGGACGCTCTCTCCGTGTCACCGTGGACGCTCCCCCCGTGTCACTGTGGACTCTCTCTCCGTGTCACCGCGGACGCTCTCCCCGCGTCACCGTGGACGCTCTCTCCGTGTCACCGTGCACGCTCGCCCCGCGTCACTGTGGACGCGTCACACCGGCTGAACTGCATTCTTCCATTGTAAGAAACCAGAATGGGCCTGATGAACGGATCCCACTGAACGCTGGGAGCGTGTCGGAAGCCCGACGACGAGCTCTCGGGATGACACGCAGGCTCTCGTTAGAATGGAGACGACTCGTATTCCAGTATAGATGAAGGCGCCGCTCTGGCTGAGCAGCGAACCGACGACCCGGGAACAGGAATGGATTTTTCTCATTGAGGAACGCACTGGGCTCGAATTAGAGCTCTTTAGTAAAACCAAAACCACAATGTATTCGTTAAAAAGCACTCTAAAATAAACAAGAAATAAGCCACAGCCACAAACCTTTGAACATGTACTAGCGATCAGACGGTAACGATTAATACACACCGAGTCGCTCATCGTTTAGGACGATTGTCCATCCGTGGCTCCGTCTCAGACAGGCTCCATTTCTTGCTGACATTCTCAGAGGAGTCAGCTGTTCTGGTCGCGGCCCACTGTATCCGGTAACGGACACGCCCTCAGTTAGCGTCACTTTGACTTAAAATTACACTTCAGTTGATTCTGCCTGGTACCAAGTCCCAAAATCCCATTTCAGGTGACATTTCTGATCCCGCCCGCTTACAAAGCGACTTCAACCAAACGTTCTGAGACGGCGGCTCACACGTCGGCACGGCGGCTCACCCGTCGGCACGGCGGCTCACACGTCGGCACGGCGGCTCACACGTCGGCACGGCGGCTCACCCGTCGGCACGGCGGCTCACCCGGCGGCACGGCGGCTCACACGTCGGCACGGCGGCTCACACGTCGGCACGGCGGCTCACACGTCGGCACGGCGGCTCACACGTCGGCACGGCGGCTCACACGTCGGCACGGCGGCTCACAAGTCAGCACACCTTTCAGGGGGCAGTAACGGAGATAGTCATCACGACTCTCTCCGGTACAATCCCCCCCCCCCCTTTTTTTGTCCACCTATGTTGTACATAGTACTGTATGTGTATTTTTAATGTATTGTTATTTTGCATCTGTGGAGTAATTTATTTTTATTTTATTGTTATTCTGCACCAATTGAGTAATTTAATATTAGTTTTATTTTTATTGTTAAATGTCGATGATTTATGTACGAAGGACTTTCAACGGAAACAAGACCGCAAGGGCTTTTTAGAAACGCTCCTCTTAGACATGATGTTTGACTGTACTTGTACTGTAATACATGCTACTGCGTGACTGTACTTGTACTGTAATACATGCTACTGCGTGACTGTACTTGTACTGTAATACATGCTACTGTGGGACTGTACTTGTACTCTAACATTCTATCTAATACATATATTTATCATCAGCGCAGCGGCTCTCCTCCCTCTTCGTATTCTTTAAATGGGAGTTCATCCTCTTTCCACGATTACTAATTGAATACTTCATAGAATACATGATTATTTGTCGTGTGCTACAAAGCAGGCTCAAAGGTCAGGACGGGGTCAACTCCGAGTTGTGGTTTAAACTGCGCGCCTAAAAGCATCGGCGCCTGCTCACGGTCAGGAAAAGGATCACAACCTTCAGATTTTACAGTCCGACCAGTTTCTACAGGCGGAATAAATACAGGCGGAATAAATACAAGTGGAATAAATACAGGCGGAATAAATACAGGTGGAATAAATACAGGCGGGAATAAATACAGGCGGAATAAATACAGGCGGAATAAATACAGGCGGGAATAAGTACAGGTGGAATAAATACAGGCGGAATAAATACAGGCGGAATAAATACAGGTGGAATAAATACAGGTGGAATAAATACAGGCGGAATAAATACGGGTGCGGCTTCAGACTGGCTCCGCTGAGGAGCATCAGGTGTAAAGAGGAGCCGCCGATCAGCCAACAGGCAGGTGTGCGTGACGCAACAAGACTCACGGACGTCCAGCCAGGTGTGCGTGACGCAACGAGACTCACGGACGTCCGGCCAGGTGTGCGTGACGCAACAAGACCCGCGGACGTCCAGCCAGGTGTGCGTGACGCACGTGAACACCGACAACAACGAACCACCTGCGGGAGCTGCTCCTGTCATGGCGGCCTCACCGAGCCTCAGCGTTACGTCACACCCCAGAAAGTGACACTTACTCCGACATGGTCGCTCCTGCTCGGGTAGGACGCCAGCCTCCCGCCGCCTTTCACCGGCATGCTGCTCCGCCGCGGGTCCGCCGAACCGACGCTCTGTCGCTGCTGACCGGAACCGAGCGGGTTTGGGCTGCGGCTAGCTCGGAGGCTAGCTTTTGAAATGAAGCGTCCCTCCCTCGGTGACAGAAGCCCCGCCCTCGTCACAGGCAGCCCGGTGTTCCTCCCGGTGGACAGCCCCCCCCCGGAGCCAGGAAGAGGGAGGTCCGGCCCGACGGCCCGACGTCACGGAATCCGCTCCGGTGCTGTCTATAGTTGAACCGCAACACGCACGTCCACGCTGCGTGACAGCGGCGGGGACCGGAAGCACATACCGGCCCGGTTCTGTCCTTTCGTCACTCCGCTCTCCAGGAGCCTTCAGACAATATATTTAGATAATTAATGATATTTATCTTAATTGTTCAACTCGTGGTTGTTTCTACTTTCCTCTAGTGACGTATTTTAATCTGTTAATCTGTTAGAAGTGCTATTCAAAACTTCCGGACAGATGTCAATGTTTATTTTATTTTTAACGTTAATATATTTTGTGAAGGCCCAAAGAACAATGCGCCAGATTATTGTGGTAATCCGATCATCACATGGATCCAGGCCGTTGAAGGAGTCGGTTCCGGTGATTCAGAATAGGTGCAGGGTTTCGTGGTCACGTGACCGGGGACAGCTGCTTCCGGGTGGGATGACAAAAGGAAGAACAGTCTCCTGTGTAGGTTAGCTTTAGGCTAATCTGAATGTTATGTTTTCAACTCAATCAAATCTATAAATCAATAATTCCACAGATCTAAAGTGTGTCTGGGTTTTTATACGGGCTCAAATTCATCGTCTTGCCTGCTGAGACCTGCTTTCTCATTCTGTCTAAATGATTTCTTAACTTCATTTTATTTGGGGGGAGTTCGTGGACGGCCCCCGCCCCGTCGTCTGTGGGCAGCTCGGTCGTGCGGTTCCACTTCCTCAGCTAACCAAAGATCTGGATCGTCTTCACACCTGAGAGAAGCTGACCTACGGCAGGACTCCCCACCGCTCCCTTCAGTCCCCTCCAATCAGGGTGATCTGACATTCCTCCTGGCCTGATTGTCATTGGTTCTCTCCCGAGGTTTGCTCTTCAGCTCAACACGCATCGATGTGCGATGGGAGCGATTAGCATGATCGCCTTGCAGCAGACATGTTGCAAAGTCTTTAATCTACAGTTAAGAGTAAAATTCAAATGGGATGATTTGTGTAATTGAACGGTTCAATAAACATAATATATATATAAAAGGATTTTAACTCGTGTCTATGAACAACAGGGACATACTGGTGTCCTAGATTCATGAGAGAGGCGGGTCGAAGTTTCAATCTGCAACGTTGCTTCTGCTTCTCATGGCCTCATATTGATTTCATCATGCTCAGAAGTAAAATCATAAACGAGGCTGAAGCTGGGCTTGGATCCTTCGAGAGTCAGGGTGTGTAAAGGTCACGCCCAAGGTCGCGATGGTCTGGTTCAAGGACAGTTTCCTGTTTATGATGATGGATCTCATCATCACTGGTTTGCAGGGAATGTTGGACGGGATGGGCTGTGAACACATGAACACATGAACACATGAACACGCGCAGGAACGTATTTTAAGAACGCGTTAGCAGAGCCCTGTAAAACGGATGGCCTTGTCCATTTGGGATGTGCAACGCTTCAAATACAACCTTTAGAACGTTCAGTCCCTGAATTCAGAGTTTATGCTGCATCACCGACGGAGCCACGTCTGCATCAAAGCAGCCACACAAAGCAAGTTATTCTAAAGCGGGGCGGGGCGGGGCGGGGCGGGGCGGAGGTCAGGCCCGGTGGTGCCGCTCACCAGGGGCGGGACGAGTCGCCAGATTCAAATCTATCCGGCCTTAGCTGAGACGCAACTCTCTCCAACGTCTTCACTCACGCCTTGCTTTTAAATTTATAGCGAGAGACAACAAAAATAAAAGTGTCCTCTTGCAAGTAAGAGAAAAATAAAATATAAGTATACGATTCAGCAAAATGTGACAAATATATTGTATTAATTTTTTGATACATTAATTATATTTGTACATATTTATTTGCATGAATTACTTTTGATTATTTTTGCACCATCTTCTGTCTGAAAGTTAAGATTTTATATTATTTCACTGAGTTATAATACGCCCTTAATCTTCCCTTAACTGCATAAAAATCCTAATCAGCTAGGACACACATTAAGTACTGTGTATTATTAACACATACATATTTTAATTGCACAAATATATTGACTAACAATGCATATTGCATACAATGCATCACGGTGTAGTACTGCATCACGGTGTAGTACTGCATCATGTGTGGTACTGCATCACGGTGTGGTACTGCATCACGGTGTGGTACTGCATCATGTGTGGTACTGCATCACGGTGTGGTACTGCATCAGGTGTAGTACTGCATCAGGTGTAGTACTGCATCACGGTGTAGTACTGGATCACGGTGTGGTACTGCACCATGCGTAGTACTGCATCAGGTGTAGTACTGCATCACGGTGTAGTACTGGATCACGGTGTGGTACTGCATCATGCGTAGTACTGCATCACGGTGTGGTACTGCATCATGTGTGGTACTGCATCACGGTGTGGTACTGCATCACGGTGTAGTACTGGATCACGGTGTGGTACTGCATCATGCGTAGTACTGCATCACGGTGTGGTACTGCATCATGTGTGGTACTGCATCACGGTGTGGTACTGCATCAGGTGTAGTACTGCATCAGGTGTAGTACTGCATCACGGTGTAGTACTGGATCACGGTGTGGTACTGCATCATGCGTAGTACTGCATCACGGTGTGGTACTGCATCATGTGTGGTACTGCATCACGGTGTGGTACTGCATCAGGTGTAGTACTGCATCACGGTGTAGTACTGCATCACGGTGTAGTACTGCATCACGGTGTGGTACTGCATCATGTGTAGTACTGCATCACGGTGTAGTACTGCATCACGGTGTAGTACTGCATCACGGTGTGGTACTGCATCATGTGTAGTACTGCATCACGGTGTAGTACACAGCAGCGGAGAGGAAAACCCTGCAGAGTGATCAACACGGCCCAGAAGATCACCGGCTGCTCTCTGCCCCCCCCCCCCTGGACTGTATCTCCGGCTCTCGCTACCTCAGCAGAGCTACAAACATCGTCAGAGACTCCTCCCACCCTGGACACACCTTGTTCAACCTGTTGCCCTCGGGCCGGCGCTACAGGTTGAACAAGAGCAGGACCAACAGACTCAGGGACAGTTTTATACCGAGACCAGGACTAAACAGGACAAACACTCACCATGTGCAGTAACTAATGTGCAGTAACTAATGTGCAGTAACTAATGTGCAATAACTAATGTGCAGTAACTAATGTGCAGTAACTAATGTGCAGTAACTAATGTGCAATAACTAATGTGCAGTAACTAATCTGCAATAACTAATGTGCAGTAACTAATGTGCAGTAACTAATGTGCAATAACTAATGTGCAGTAACTAATGTGCAATAACTAATGTGCAGTAACTAATGTGCAGTAACTAATGTGCAGTAACTAATGTGCAGTAACTAATGTGCAGTAACTAATGTGCAGTAACTAATGTGCAATAACTAATGTGCAGTAACTAATGTGCAATAACTAATGTGCAATAACTAATGTGCAGTAACTAATGTGCAGTAACTAATGTGCAATAACTAATGTGCAATAACTAATGTGCAGTAACTAATGTGCAATAACTAATGTGCAATAACTAATGTGCAGTAACTAATGTGCAATAACTAATGTGCAATAACTAATGTGCAGTAACTAATGTGCAATAACTAATGTGCAATAACTAATGTGCAGTAACTAATGTGCAATAACTAATGTGCAATAACTAATGTGCAGTAACTAATGTGCAATAACTAATGTGCAATAACTAATGTGCAGTAACTAATGTGCAATAACTAATGTGCAATAACTAATGTGCAGTAACTAATGTGCAATAACTAATGTGCAATAACTAATGTGCAGTAACTAATGTGCAATAACTAAATGTGCAGTAACTAATGTGCAGTAACTAATGTGCAGTAACTAATGTGCAGTAACTAATGTGCAGTAACTAATGTGCAATAACTAATGTGCAATAACTAATGTGCAGTAACTAATGTGCAATAACTAATGTGCAATAACTAATGTGCAGTAACTAATGTGCAATAACTAAATGTGCAATAACTAATGTGCAATAACTAATGTGCAGAAACTAATGTGCAATAACTAATGTGCAATAACTAATGTGCAATAACTAATGTGCAGTAACTAATGTGCAATAACTAATGTGCAATAACTAATGTGCAGTAACTAATGTGCAGTAACTAATGTGCAATAACTAATGTGCAATAACTAATGTGCAATAACTAATGTGCAGTAACTAATGTGCAATAACTAATGTGCAGTAACTAATGTGCAATAACTAATGTGCAATAACTAATGTGCAGTAACTAATGTGCAGTAACTAATGTGCAATAACTAATGTGCAATAACTAATGTGCAATAACTAATGTGCAGTAACTAATGTGCAATAACTAAATGTGCAGTAACTAATGTGCAGTAACTAATGTGCAGTAACTAATGTGCAGTAACTAATGTGCAGTAACTAATGTGCAGTAACTAATGTGCAATAACTAATGTGCAATAACTAATGTGCAATAACTAATGTGTAATAACTAATGTACTGTATTTCTCTCACTGCATGCACTGATCACTTTAAATCCTACGTGAATCTTCTGTTACATTTACCTCCATTTTCTGATATTATTATTATTATGTTGTACTACGCACCGGACGGAGCAGCGCTCCTAATCTCTTTGCATAGCCACTATGCAAAGAGATTAGAGGCTTTCTATTCTTTCTATTCTTTCTGTTCTATTGTATTCTATATGCAGCGGTTTTCCTATTTTCACTCATTAATGCTTGATGGGAACCTTTTAGCGGTATAAGTATATTGTGGGTCGTCACTAGATGCTCTTTCAGCTAATCGCTTAGCTAATAAACAAAAGACATAATTTTATAGCAAACCATGAAAGGAAGATCGTTTATCAGTGTGAAGGGACTGTTCAGCAAGCAAACCATTCCCTACAGTGATATCATATCAGTCAAAGAAGAGAAGCAGCGACACCTACAGGCGACAGATGAAACTACACCAACATCCACATGAGACAAACATGCCCTCTTACCTCTCTTCTCTATTTTGAACTGTCTATTTTGAATTGTCTCTTATTAGATTGATTGCACTAAGTTGTTTTTTTTGTTTTTTTTACCTCGGTGGAGCGGTGGGGCTTTTACCAGGCAAGGTTACCACAGATATCACTTTGAAACAGGATGCAGGGGCAGATCCATGATTTCCCTTTCATCAATATGTTACACTATTTTCATTTGTTCCTCAGGACATAATCTTTACATCATGATTCATGAAAATGTATACTTATGGTATTGTTATGGTATATTTATGGATCTGTATGATGATTTAATATTATAATAATGTGGATCTGCCATTTCAATTTATTAATAAATTGTTTCAAAGACAAAAACTAATGGATATACGAAGTAAAAAAAAAAGGAATGTTATAATTTATAATATTATTTATTATCCAGCCACTTTGTTTTCCGGTAATCTTTATTTTTATTTTTTTATCATGCACTAATCAGAGGGCTATAGAGTTGTTGGATGCTAGCAGAGCTGCATGCAGACAGACTAGTTTTCTGTGATAATGGGTTACCTCTCAGGGTTACCTGGGTTACCGCCCTTCATCCAGCACACGCTTCAAACCATCCATAAGATGCTTTTGATCAGTGCCAAGAACTCACCCAGACGATTACCTCATTCCCACCTCCGACACTGAGAGCACCCCATTGTGACAGCGTTCAGCTGATCAACAGACCAAACTGATGAGATCTCACAGCACCAGGAACCAGCCCAAACAGCACAAGCGTGGAGGCCATGACCATCTCACAGCACCAGGAACCAGCCCAAACAGCACAAGCGTGGAGGCCATGACCATCTCACAGCACCAGGAACCAGCCCAAACAGCACAAGCGTGGGGGCTGTGACCATCTCACAGCACCACAAACCAGCCCAAACAGCACAAGCGTGGGGGCTGTGACCATCTCACAGCACCAGGAACCAGCCCAAACAGCACAAGCGTGGGGGCTGTGACCATCTCACAGCACCAGGAACCAGCCCAAACAGCACAAGTGTGGGGGCTGTGACCATCTCACAGCACCGGGAACCAGCCCAAACAGCACAAGCGTGGGGGCTGTGACCATCTCACAGCACCGGGAACCAGCCCAAACAGCACAAGCGTGGGGGCTGTGACCATCTCACAGCACCGGGAACCAGCCCAAACAGCACAAGCGTGGGGGCTGTGACCATCTCACAGCACCGGGAACCAGCCCAAACAGCACAAGCGTGGGGGCCGTGACCATCTCACAGCACCGGGAACCAGCCCAAACAGCACAAGCGTGGGGGCCGTGACCATCTCACAGCACCGGGAACCAGCCCAAACAGCACAAGCGTGGGGGCTGTGACCATCTCACAGCACCGGGAACCAGCCCAAACAGCACAAGCGTGGGGGCTGTGACCATCTCACAGCACCGGGAACCAGCCCAAACAGCACAAGCGTGGGGGCCGTGACCATCTCACAGCACCGGGAACCAGCCCAAACAGCACAAGCGTGGGGGCCGTGACCATCTCACAGCACCGGGAACCAGCCCAAACAGCACAAGCGTGGGGGCTGTGACCATCTCACAGCACCGGGAACCAGCCCAAACAGCACAAGCGTGGGGGCTGTGACCATCTCACAGCACCAGGAACCAGCCCAAACAGCACAAGCGTGGGGGCCGTGACCATCTCACAGCACCGGGAACCAGCCCAAACAGCACAAGCGTGGGGGCTGTGACCATCTCACAGCACCAGGAACCAGCCCAAACAGCACAAGCGTGGGGGCTGTGACCATCTCACAGCACCAGGAACATTACTACTTTCACTGCCAGCTGGTGATGGAGACAGCAAATGAGCTGTACTGCATTCTGATAATAATATGAATCCCTCGGTTGTGTTTAGGAAGGCATTCCAGGTCAGGGAAGAGTGACAGTCAAATAAAAAAATACAAAGTAAAAGTTACATTTTGTGTTTACGCAGGCTGTTTTTGATTGATGCTGTTTTTATTCAATGATCAGTCTGACATACGTGAAAAGAGTCCAGAGGTGGGTTCTGGATCTCCCCACAGCATTGATTTTGGAAGCAGGTTCTACTCTGAGTGTTCTTGGTTGTGGTGGCTCGGTCCGGCCCCACAGCAGGCGGAGCCAGAGTGATGGGCGGAGGCTGTGGATAACAGCATGGACTCAACCATCCGCACATCGGACCCGGGGGGGGGAGGACCACACGTTGGGACAATACACACTTCCTAGGGGCGCTCTGATGTGCCCATATGTTTGTCGCTGGGACTGTCTCCGAGCTATGTTTGTTTTCCGGTGAGCACGTCAAGTGCTGAGCTGATTTATTTTGGGAATGTGGGGATCGTTAATTGGGTCATGCCCCTACTTATGACGTGGGTTACTCCGCTCCTACTTAAGGAGCTGTTTGGGGTTCATGTGGGGCTGGTGACTCTGACCTCATTAAAGGACACACCTTTGCAAACCCCCTCGTCCGTGCCTTCCTGTAAGGGTCCACGACATTGGTGCTGAACACTTGCATGCATGTTGGACACATTACGCGTTGTCCTCGCTGCATAATCTAGACAGACCTCTTGTGTTTTATTTCCTTATCTTGTTTCATTTGTAAGTTGAGTACACATTCCCTGTACAGGAAAGATGTGAGTCTAGTACAAAAAGAGTGGATGATAGTATTTGTTTAGTAAAGCAGCGCTTCATTGGTGCATCTTGATGCGTTCTCGATGCTTCTTAAAAGACAGTCAGTGCGTCATAAATAATTACAAGTGAACGAATACAAGAGTTCCTGGCACTCCCTTTACTTGTAACATTCAAATACTAATTATCATCAGCAAAGTCGTTTCTTATATTACTGTGAATTGTTTTAAATATTGAAGTTAAATAGCTGAAGAATGTAAAAACATAAAATACTCTGAGCTCCACCTTCCCAAAGCGTCTTTGAGTTTTCAGAAAAGCGCTATATATGTGAGGGTCATGTGGCTGCACTGGCTGATTGGCCTACGACTCACACCTGTTTTCTGCCTCTCATCCCAGACACACCTGAGGCTGATTACGACCGGCCTTCATAAGCCCTGCTCCTCCCGCTGTTCCTAGTCGGACTATTTTTCATGGATCGCGTCCCTGCGTACAGAACGTCTTTCTGCCGCTCCTCATCCCTGGGATCTGCCTTTGTTAGAGTTTGTATTTTGAGCTTGCTTATTTGGTTTGTTCTTTTGGCTGTGTCTTTTTGTTTAACAAGATATTTTCGTTGGGCTCCAGCCACCCCGTAACTCGGCTGATGAACATTCCAGTAAAGCTTATAGTCATGTTTGTACTGTCTCCGTCCTCTGTTTCTTGGGGTCCTCTCGCACCAGTCCGTAACAGTAATAGTCCGACCACAGTAACATGGACCCCGCAGAGACGGAACGGGTACGTCAAGCCCTTTCTAGCCAGGGCCTCCTAGTCGGGCAGCACGATGCCTCCCTCAGGGGTCTCGCTGACGCCCTGGACCAGCTCAGCTCTACCGTAGCGCAAATGGACGGCCGAGTTGAACGCATTGCCGGGGCCGCAGCGGGGATCCCTCCACCCACCTTCCCCCGCGAGCCGCATATCCCCACGCCGGAGAGATACGCCGGGGAACCGAGGAAGTGCGCGCAGTTCCTGCTGCAGTGTTCCTTGATTTTTGATCACCAGCCGGCAACGTACAGCACCCAGAGCGCCAAGATCGCCTTCCTGATAAGTCTCCTCTTTGACCGGGCCGCCGCCTGGGCGCTCGCCGCCCATTCCAGCGGGGCGGCCTTCCTGGACTCGTACCCGCTATTCGTGGCCGAGATGCGGAAGGTATTCGACCACCGCGTTTGCAGCAGGGAAGCCGGCAGCCGCCTCCTTTCCCTTTGACAGGGCTCCGCCACCGTCGCCCATTTTTCGGTAGACTTCCGTGTCACAGCGGCGGAGAGCGGGTGGGGACAGACTGCACTCCAGTCAGTTTTCTTAAGGTGCCTAAACGACGATGTCAGAGACGAGTTGGCGGCACGGGACGAGGCCAGGTCACTGGAGGAACTGGTGGCGCTCGCTATCCGTCTGGACGACCGCCTCAGAGAGAGACGCCGTGAGCGCGCTGAGACCCGGGGAGTCCGTGGATCCATGGGCCCCCGGCCATTACGGAGGCCCGACTGGGGTGCCTTCGTCCCCCCGGAACTGGCTGCTGCCACCCCTTCTCCCGGTGCTGGTGAGGAGCCAATGCAGCTGGGGAGAACCAGCCTCTCCAGGGTGGAGCGTCAGCGTCGCCTTCAGCAGCACCTGTGCCTCTACTGTGGTGAACAGGGTCACTACCTCGCCTCCTGCCCCATACGGCCCAGAAGCGCCACTCCGCCAGCCGGGGGACGGGCCCTTCTGAACCGGGCAGCGTCCTCCCTCCACACAGTCAGCGGGGTTACAATTCGAGGTACGATCCGTTTTCTGCATGATTCTGTTCCGGTGCACGTTCTGATCGACAGCGGATCAGACGATAACTTTGTGGACTCTGAACTCTGTACCCAAGCCGGCATCCCGCTGGTGACGCTTGCTAGTTCCATGGACGTCTTGGCGTTGGATGGGAAGCGCCTATCCAAGGTCACACACCGCACGGCCCCTGTCACCCTCCAGTTGTCAGGAAACCACGCTGAGGTCCTTTCTTTTTATGTTTTCTTGTCACCCTCTGCTCCGTTGGTGCTCGGACTCCCCTGGTTACAGATGCACAATCCCCACATAGACTGGTCCACCGGGTCGGTAGCCAATTGGAGCGTTTATTGCCACTCTAACTGTCTCCGGTCAGCTATCCCTCACTCCGGTCACACCCCTCCGTCCACTCCGCCACCGGCCGACTTATCCAATGTTCCGACGGTGTATCATGTCCTCCGTGAGGCCTTTAGCAAGGTCCGCGCTCTGGAACTACCGCCTCACCGACCCTATGATTGTGCTATCGATCTGCTCCCTGGCTCACCTCTCCCTTCGCAGAGGCTGTTTAATATCTCCAAGCCAGAGAGGGAGGCCATGGAGACGTACATAACCGACTCCGTGGCGGCAGGCATCATCCGTCCGTCCTCCTCTCCGGTCGGGGCGGGGTTTTTCTTTGTCGAGAAAAAGGACAAGAGCTTGCGCCCCTGTATCGATTACCGTGGCCTCAACGCTATCACCGTGCGCAACAAATACCCCCTTCCTCTCATAGACTCGGCGTTCGGGTCACTTAGTCAGGCCACCATTTTCACTAAGCTCGACCTCCGAAATGCTTACCACCTCGTCCGTGTCCGCGAGGGGGACGAGTGGAAGACGGCTTTTAACACACCTCTCGGTCACTTCGAGTATTTGGTTATGCCGTTCGGGCTCACCAACGCACTGGCGGTTTTTCAAGCCTTAGTGAACGACGTGCTGAGGGATATGCTAAATCGGTTTGTTTTTGTGTACCTCGACGACATTCTGGTCTTCTCCCGCAACCTGGACGAACACGTCCAGCAGGTGAAGTTGGTCATCCAACGGCTGCTAGAAAACAAGCTGTTTATCAAGGCCGAGAAGTGTGAGTTCCACACCACCTCCGTACGGTTTTTGGGTTTTGTGGTAGAACAGGGACAGATCAAGGCGGATCCGGCTAAGGTCCGAGCTGTGGCAGAGTGGCCAGTCCCTGATTCCCGCAAGCAGTTGCAACGGTTCCTCGGTTTCGCCAATTTCTACCGCCGTTTCATCAGGGACTACAGCAAGGTCGCCTCCCCCTTGACTCGGCTCACATCCCCTAAGACACCGTTTGAGTGGTCCACTGCAGCCGCCGCCGCGTTTAGCCGTTTGAAGGTCCTGTTCACGTCGGCCCCCGTACTTATTCACCCTGACCCGGCCCTTCAGTTTATCATGGAGGTGGATGCTTCCGACACTGGGGTGGGGGCCGTGCTCTCGCAACGGAACCCGAAGGATTCCAAAGTGCATCCCTGTGCGTTTTTCTCCCGACGCCTATCGCCTGCAGAACGGAACTATGACGTGGGCAACCGGGAGCTGCTGGCTGTGGTTCTGGCGCTCCAAGAATGGAGGCATTGGTTGGAGGGCGCAGTGCAACCTTTTGTGGTGTGGACGGACCACAAGAACCTGTCCTACCTCCGCTCGGCGCGCCGCCACAACTCCCGCCAAGCTCGGTGGGCGTTGTTCCTGGGACGGCTCCAGTAAACGCTCACCTACCACCCTGGTTCCAGGAACACCAAGCCGGATGCGCTTTTCCGGCAATTCGCCCCCACGACGGAGGAGGGGGTGGTGGAAGCCATCGTTCCCCCGTCTTGTGTCGTGGGCGCCGCTCGCTGGGAGGCGGAGCGGACCGTCCAGGAGGCCCAGGGTGATCGACCGGTGCCAGGCGATTGCCCCCCCGATCGGATGTTCGTCCCACCAGCAGCTCGTCCGGAGGTGCTACAGTGGGGCCATGCCTCCAGGGTAGCCTGCCATCTGGGAGTCAACCGCACGCTGGCGCTGCTGCGCCGGAGCTTTTGGTGGCCATCCATTGCCGCCGACACCCGGGCCTTCGTCTCCGCATGCACGGTTTGTGCCCGCAGCAAGGCGTCTCATCGGTTGCCGTCTGGACTTCTCCGGCCCCTGCCCATACCCGGCCGCCCCTGGTCCCACATAGCCCTGGATTTCGTCACCGGCCTTCCCCCCTCCGGTGGTAACACTGTCGTGTTGACTGTTGTGGACCGGTTCTCCAAGGCAGTCCACTTTGTTCCTTTGCCCAAGCTCCCGTCTGCCTTGGAAACCGCACAACTCATCACACAGCACGTATTCCGGCTCCACAGTATCCCCCTGGACATTGTGTCGGACCGGGGCCCCCAGTTCATCTCCCAGGTCTGGAAGGCGTTCTGCCGTGAGCTGGGTGCTGCGGTCAGCCTGACGTCAGGGTACCATCCCCAGTCCAATGGCCAGATGGAGAGGGCGAACCAGGACCTTGAGGCGGCTCTCCGTTGCATCTGCTACCAACGACCTTCGTCCTGGGCCGCCCAGCTGCCCTGGGTAGAGTACGCTCACAATTCGCTGGTGAGCTCTGCTACGGGGGTGTCGCCGTTTGAGGCGTCGTTGGGGTTCCAACCACTCCTGTTCCCGGCCCAGGAGGGTGAGGTGGCAGTTCCTTCTGTCCAGGACCACTTGCAGCAGGCCTGGCGGGACGCCAGGGAGGCCCTGACCCGCACCGCGGCCCGGAATCGGCAGTTGGCGGATCGTCGTCGTGCTCCAGCTCCCCCGTACCAACCGGGCCAGAAGGTCTGGCTCTCCTCCAAGGATCTCCCGCTGCAGGCGGTCAGCAGGAAGCTGGCCCCGCGCTACATCGGCCCCTACGAGGTGGAGCGCATCATCAACCCCAGCGCCGTCCGCCTCGAGCTGCCGCCCGCGCTGAATGTGCATCCTGTCTTCCACGTCTCCTTGCTGAAGCGTTCGTGGGTTGCCCCGTCCTTGATTCTTGACCCCGACCTGTTGGTTGACTTTTATTGGGACTTCCCGGACAAGCCTGGTCGGCCGCCGGGTGGCGTCCGTTGAGGGGGGGGTACTGTGAGGGTCATGTGGCTGCACTGGCTGATTGGCCTACGACTCACACCTGTTTTCTGCCTCTCATCCCAGACACACCTGAGGCTGATTACGACCGGCCTTCATAAGCCCTGCTCCGCCCGCTGTTCCCAGTCGGACTATTTTTCATGGATCGCGTCCCTGCGTACAGAACGTCTTTCTGCCGCTCCTCATCCCTGGGATCTGCCTTTGTTAGAGTTTTGTATTTTGAGCTTGCTTATTTGGTTTGTTCTTTTGGCTGTGTCTTTTTGTTTAACAAGATATTTTCGTTGGGCTCCAGCCACCCCGTAACCCGTGCGCAGCTCCGGGATAGTGACTCGGCTGATGAACATTCCAGTAAAGCTTATAGTCACGTTTGTACTGTCTCCGTCCTCTGTTTCTTGGGGTCCTCTCGCACCAGTCCATAACAATATAAATAAAATGCATTCCCCCGGAGCTGACGGCGGGTTACCGGACAGAACACAGAATTAACCATGCAGGTGCTGGACTGACCGACCTGTTTTGAGTCTCAAAACAGGTATTTTTCATACCATCTTATCAATTATATGATGAATTGGTCAATCTTAGTTATCTAATAGCACAGCGATGCACCTTCATCTGTTATTATGCATGGCCTCCACCTCCTCATCTTCTCCCAGGATTCCCGAACTTCACTATTTCATCAACCTCATTAGGCTCAGTATAGTCATCGGCCACCACCACCAGTGCATGGAATCCACATGTTGCTGCTGCTCAGAATAGCTCCCCTTTGATCACAAGGCTGACAAACAATCACATATAATTTGCTGTAAAAACATTTAGTTTTATTTCACTTACTTGCCTTATCTTGGTTGAGATATCTTTAATGTTAAAGGCACAACATTAAGGAAAAAATTGCAATAGAGGGGATAATTTTAGTATAATTACCTTTTAAGTGGGAAGATGTGGAAAAGCAAAACAGGTAAAATCAGATGTGTCATTAAAAAGAAATAACCTGGAAAGCGACCATACTGTGTAATAGCAAGACAGAAATCAACACTTAAAAGGAAATGTAAAAAAAAATTATTAGTTATATTTATGTAGTGACATGTTCTAAAATGTTATTTTGCCTTTAACTACAACCGTTTGAGCTCATTTTTCATTTAGAAGTGAGTTTATTGTTCTTATCGTGGTAGAGGAGGCTGTATAGAGAATATTCGGCTCCCATAGATGAGTAGAAAACCAGTTAGCTTCAAATAACTCCAAACATGGCACAAGAATAAAAATACAGAACTCTAGGATCGACTAGAGCAGATGGTATAGCCGCCACATAACTGAGTAATTTAAAGGTAACTTTAAGGAGATTTTGGGTTGATATATTGCTAATGATGAGATTATTGAAATCCCGTAAAGAGCAGAGCCCCGCCCAAAACACATACAGTGGAAACTCGGTTCTCAAACATCTCGGCTTTCGACCAAAATAATTCATTTTGAAATTCCTCGGAAGTCTAACACATTTTCGGAGTTCGAACACACGAGTGGAGCCGAGGCAAATCGAAGACAAGTGAACGAAGGCGGAGTCTAACCGAGCAGGTTCGGGGTGAGTCGACCTGCCGGAGGAGGAAGAGTCTGTGCTAATGTTTGTCTTTGTTCTCTTTCGCTCTTAGTCATGGATCCAGAAAGGCAGCAGTAAAACTACTGGAACAGAACAGAGGAAAGTAGAGAGAACAACTGCTGAACTAAAGGAGGAAATAATCTCCAGATATGGAAACGGCGTCCGTGTCTGGGATCTGCTGCAGGACGGGACGGAGGAATCAATGATTCAGACTTTACTGTAGAAAACTGAGCTAAAGAGGAGGACTAAAACCCAGGAGGACAGTTACCCAGTCACTGAATGGAGGAGGACTCCCTTTAAAGGACGAGCCCCTCCCCCTTCTGTCCCCCCACTCCCGACACCGCAGCCTAAACGGGGTGTAAATGATACAGAACTGGGTTAAAATAACTTTATTATGCTTTAGTTTTGTACTATTTACACTTTTATGTGTTATCCGTTGTTTAGATACACGTAGTTACACATAAATATACCTGTAGCCATGGAAACGGACATTTATCTGCTGCGTAGGAACGGATCTGTTTTTGAACAGTATTACGAATTATGTTCAGCAACCGAGGTTCCACTGTGCATCCACAGAGAAAGACGATACAAGAGGGACAGAGACATGGGGAAAGGACAGGAAATAGACGAGGTGGTTTCAGAGTCAGGGGCGAGCCAGGACAGTGTATCTACGACATTAGATTAGTTGAGTGTGTCGGTGGAATACCTGGTGACGACAGGGGGTCACACACACACATAGAGTGTGAGGCTGCTGGGAGTGCAGGCAGTGTGAGTTTAAGCCATCCGTGTGCCTCAGCACATACACCTCTGAGCTGTACCACTCCCTACAAGGAAACACCAGGGTCAGCAGTCTCTAAGTCTTAATGCTGCACACACACACACACACACACACACACAAAGCTACAGCTCCACATTCAATTTCAGACTAAAGGATGTGTAAGTTAAAATAAAACAACGCAAGACAGTATTCAATTAAATTACATTACATTTTATTTATATAGCGCCAGATCACAACAGAACGTTATCTCAAGGCACTTTAGAGGACTAGCAGTGAAGTACTGCCTATCATTGTAATTGTGAGAAAACTGCTTTCACAGCCGGGGGAAGAAGCTGTTCCTGAGCCTCGCAGTGCTGCTTCTCATTGTCCTGAACCGCTTCCCTGATGGGAGCGGGACAAACAGTCTGTGGCCCGGAAGGTGCATATTTCAATGCACCTGCTGGGTAACTGACTCAAATGACTCAAATGACTCAAATGACTCAAATGACTCGATTCACTTTAGTGAGTGACTCGATTCAGTAACCATTACCATTACCAATTGAGGCTGTTTTTCCAGATTAAACAGGACTCCTCCAATTTAGTTGAGCACCATAGTCTCTCCAGTCTTTGGGCTGTTTGCTTTAACAATCTAATTTCAGAATTAAACCACGGAGCTTTAAGATGGCTTCAGTTGTGTTGTGTAATTATGTAGACATTATTAAGACGCAATTAAAAAAAACTCAACTCAGAGAAACAACATGATTCAACAACATTGATGAATATATACCAATGAATTGTGACTTACAGGTGCATTCAGGTCCAGCTCATAAACACCAAATATTACCAATGTGCAACAACTTAAAACTTCACTCAACATTTAAAGAAATGATATCAAGGACTTCACTTGACGAGACAATCACAAGTTTCTCGTCGACAGTCGCTTATCTACCTTGCAGGCCACAGGTCTGCTGGAGTCGCAGCTGGCTACGGGCAAAAGGCACCCTGGATGAGACGCCACCTCACAGCTATCAGTCACTCATGTATTAATCTTTTGAGATCAGCAGTATCATTCATGTGACCCAAATTTAAACAGACAACTGCTGATCTGCACAAACGCCTCGATACAAACCTCAATCAGAGGGCCAATACAACGAGGACAGAAAATAACAGAGACAACCATCCAGTTCGCTATTTTAACAAATGTGTAGTCAGTGAATTTGTTCGCTAGCTAGTTAGCTAGCACCTTGGCTTCGTCTGGCCCAGTGATGTTGACAGAAATAGTTTCAGAAAGAAAATTAACAGGAACTAATTTTGGATTATCTTTAAAGGTCCCATATTATGAGAAACACACTTTCCCATGTTTCTACACTATTCTGGTGATTTTGGGTCCTGATCAACCCAAAACAGCAAAATAAACCATCCAGTCAATCCCTCCTAGTTTGGGTCGGTCTGTAATCACCTCCTGAAACACATCTGGAAGAAACCCCTCCCCTTCTGACGTCAGGAGGTGAAAATGTGCACAAGATGTGCGTGGACATGCGTGCATGCGTCCCCGTGTGTGTGTACTGAAACGTTGCCTCACAGTCTACCATGGTAGCGTGCGTGCTCGCTATTGTAGGGAATTTCCATACCAGATGGAATTCCACAACATGTGTACATGCCGACACTACATTTGTTTTGGTATTGCTATGACTGATTTTCATGAACGTGTCATTAGTGACGTCACATAACACAGATAAACCGGGGGTTAAGATGGGGTGGGGTGAAGCCACCCTTCAGGGGATGGACTGAAATGACGAAACAGGAAGGTTCTCAATTCAACACATGGGGCAGACACGAGAACCATGATTGAATCTCAGCGCTGATATCTGAACCAACTTCTAACTGTACTGCTGCAAATAAATCTCTTAATCTTAACACACATTCTCTTAATTGACTACGAACCGACGAAGGAGAACAAAGAACCAAAAGAGGGTTTAGAAAAACCATAACACTATGAACGGACCGACGCTGTCCTGCAGCATCTGTTTGCTATTTTGACCAAAGACTGGCACAGATATTTCAAATCAGTGTTTTGGAACTGCATTAACTTGTGGAGAAAGGGTAGGATATGGGACCTTTAATAATGGTTCATGATTTCTAGAAATGATGCCTTGAAATGTTTTCTCCGATTAATAGGGGCATGTAGGGAAATGAAATCTAATCGCATCTCCAAAAAAGATGATGTACTAAAATCAATTACATTTCACATAATTTTAGAAAGAAAGAACGCCTTTATTTTGTCATTACCTTCGTCAAAGGGGAGGCGAGGGTATTGCAATTGGGTGCGTTTGTATGTTTGTCTGTTTGTTTGTCTGTCTGTCCGAGCGCATAACTCAAAAACTAGTAACGCAATCAACTTGAAATTTTTACACAAGCAAGGTTCTGTCCGTGGCTCGGTCGTCCCCGAGAATGGCATTGATCCGGATCTGGATTCAGATTCTAGAATTATTTTTACATCTGGAATTGTGCCTGTGCTGTAAACTGTCACTTTAAGAGGGAGGGAAACGAATGGCATGATGGGAAAAAGAGTCCAGAAGGAGTCTTGTAGTACGTTCCGGAGCAGCAAGCTAGAACAGGTTTGCCCCTCTGATCCGGAAGCCCTGTTTACTGTCTCACAAGATCGAATCTTTTGGGGGCGAGGGTCTGCAATCTCTGATTGTCGTTTTCTAGTTGAATGTTACAACTGTTACACTACAAGCACACAACGGAATTGCATTTTCACCATAGTACAATGGGCCCATTGAAACAACATAGGGGCCCGAGCATGCGGAGGGGGCATAGGGTGAAGGCGGAGCCATGATCGGAGCACCTTGAGCAGTTGGAGGGGGCGGTGCCTTGCTCAAGGGTACCTCGGCAGTGCTCTGTAGGTAGACTGGCCCCTCTCCAGCCACTAGTCCACACTCCGCATTTTGCCTGAGCCGGGACTCGAACCGGTGAACTTCTCCGCTTCCCAGCCCAACCAACTGAGCCACTGCCGCCTCATGACACACAATTCAATTAAATTCATTTTTATTTCTATAACGCCAGATCATAACAGGAAGTGATCTCAAGGCACTTTACGGGAGTAGCAGGGAAAGATCTGCAGATAAAGACAGAATCCAACTTGACCCACAGGAGCAAGAACTTTCGAGACAGAGGCAAGGAAAAACTTATCTTTAACAGGCAGAAACTTTGGACAGACCCTAAGACTCATAATGGGCGGCCATCTGTTTGGACCAGTTGGGTTGAAAAAAGGTGGTTGGCCAAGGTGTGCCATAACTCTGGGTGACACGCCAGGTGTCTAGAGGTGTGGGCCCACTGGAGGACCTGAGAACGGACAGGAACAGGGATAAACAGGCTTCCTCTTGGTCGTTACCTGGCGATGGGTGTCGTTGGAGGGCCTCTTGGACCTCTTGTTCCACTAAGATCCAGGCGGTAGCAACAACACACTGGCTAGGTGTGATGGTGTCCGGTTGGGCGGACAGGGCACCTGGTTTGCCATTCTTGGAGCCTGGATGATATGAGAGTGTGAAGTTGAAACAGGATAAAGAGAGCCCACCTTGCCCGCCGGGAGTTGAGGCGTTGAGCCGTTTTTATGTACTCCCAGTTTCTATGGTAAGCCCACACCAAGAACAGGATCTGTGCTCACTCCAGCTTCACTGCCACCAGCTCCTGATTGCCGATGTCATAGTTTCGTTCTGTGGGAGACAGACGGTATGAAAAGATGGCACAGGGGTGCAGCTTGTTATCCTTAGAGGAGCGCTGGAAGAGGACGGCCCCCACTTCCACATCAGAGGTGTCCACCTCAACCACAAACTGGAGCTGGGGGTGCGGAGTGATGAGTATTGCAGCAGAAGTGAAGGCCTCTTTGAGTCGACAGAAGCTGTCCACCACTGTAGATGACCAGGAACTGGGGACCTTGGGGGAGGTGGGAGAGGTCAGTGGGGCAGGAACTAAGCTATAATTGTGAATAAACCATCAGTAACAATTTGTGAACCCCAGGAACCGTTGGCGTTCCTTACGGGTAGTGGGCTGCGGCCTCCAGCTTCCCTGCTGACACAATCAAGCCCGGAAAAGGCACGATATCTGTGTGAAATTCACACTTCTCAGCCTTCACATAGAGTTTATTTTCCAGAAGCCGCTGCAACACCCTACTCACATGTTGCACGTGCTCCTGATTTCACTTGGAGAAAATGAATATGTCGTCGAGGTAGACATAGACAAAAGAGTATCTCATGTCGTGTAGAACATCATTAACTGGTGCCTGGAAGATGGCGGGGGTATTAGTCAAGCGAACAGCATGACTAGATACCCGTAATGCCCACTGGGCACAAATACGCACCAGATGGTAGGCATTCCTAGATCCAGCTTGGTAAAGATTGTTGCTGCCTGCAGGTTCTCAAATGCTGATGAAATCAGAGGTAGTGGATGTTTTTGATGGTGATGCCGTTCAGGCCACGGAAGTCGATGCATGGTGCTGATGAAGTGCTGGAGATGAGGATGGTCTGATGATGCCTGTAGATAGGGACCCGCGGACGTATTTAATCATGGCTTCCATCTCTGAGAGAGCCTTTATGAGGGGATGTTCCTGGTAGGAGTTCAATGCTGCAATCATAGAGGCGGTGAGGAGGAAGGGTGGTGGCGCGGGACTTGCTGAAAACCATTTCGAGGTTGAGCAGACAGGTCTGGGAACTCTCCCTGAAGCTGGTCGGCCTCCCCTATTGGTCAGGCTGAGGACAGACAATGGGACAGACAAAAAGGTCCGGGGTACCCAGGATGGCGTCGGTGGCCCAATCAATGTGGGGGTTATGTTTCAGCAGGCAGGGGTACCCTACAACTTCGGGATCTGAGGCAAATTTATGAGGTGCAATGAGATCAAGTGGGTGACACTTCATCATGTTAAAATGTCATGTTTTTTTCGAATCCCCTTCTGGATCAGATCCAGATGACATTTTGTATGATAGTTCATATCGGACCCTTTATGACTGTGATTTTTGTTGAGTGAATTGAATTCGTATTTTACAAGGTATACTTTTTTTAAAGCCTCTATCTAAAAATAATTGGGGAAATCTGGATTCTTTTTAATTTTTATTTTTTTATCCAGACGGGTATCCGGATCACTCTTAAAATTTAATGGGATCTAAGTTAGACCAAGACCCATCTTTAGATTCTTTTTCATCAAGATCCATCGCACAGTTTTTCCGTAATCCTGCTAACACACAAACAGACAAATAAACGCCATCAAAGGCCTGACCTCCTTGATGCACGTTCCTAAAGAGCAAAAGGCACCCCGTCGTGTTATCAGTTTCTGAGTTGTGACTCGCGATGACAGACAAACGCATCCTCTGTTTAAGATGGTAGCACTACGTCCCGGCGCTCATCCTCTACTGTGTGCGATTATGGGCGACACACAGCAGAATCCATCACATCTTAGAGGTGGCTGATCCCTGATGGAACATTTATCATACACTGAAACAGAAACGCAAGGAGAGGTGCTATCAGATTAGAGCCTCCAGAAATAGAGGAGGAAAAGAGCGAATAAAAAGAGGGCAAAAGGCCAGAGGAACATAACCGTTTGATTTATTAGTGTGATTGATCTGACAGCCAAGTCAACCGCAAGGAGACACGAGGCCGAGGCTGACCAGGACTCGGCATCCTGAAGCACAGAAGGCTTAGCCGTCACGACATCCCCGTCAGAGCTGCAGAATGGAAAGCAGCGAGCTGTTCGGAGTGCTGTCCAATGAAAACTTGATCCTGGCGCCAGGATCGCCTTCTAATTAGTTCTCTGGCACCCCTTCCTGCTCCTAAAGGTTGTGTTTAACCACCGAGCTGCCTTTTATCAGTCAAACTAACTGCTTTAGTAAGTTAGTAACCGCTCCAGTCCTTATTAATATTTAAATTAAACTGGCTTCTGAAGGGCGAGGAGCTGATTAAGAGTCACATGACGCACCTCCATTCCCTGTGAAGTCGTCACTCTGTGAGCGCCACACCTTAGGCAGCGGCTGGTTTACAGTGAGTACTGTGTGATACCCGGCATGCAGGCATCACACTAAGCAGCAGATGCACCAACAAAGAAAATGTATTTACTGGTATTTTTATTAGTTCTCACTTTTTATTTTCTTATTAACTCGTCTGCTTCGTGCTCCACAGTGACAACGTACACAACATCAGTCTCTGCTAGATTCTATGCTTTTTATTCTTATAGTGATTGTGACCGTCACCTGCCCTCTTGGCAGACTAGCCTATTCATATTTTATTAGTTTTATTACCTGCTTACCGTAGAGGGCTGTGCACACCGCAGTGAACATACAACATGGACAAACACAAAGTGACAAATACACAGTGTTCTGAGAAGAAAGTGCAACGGATTTATTTGTGCTCATCACTGCAATGCTCCTGATCTGACTTTGTATTTTTTTCTCTGTAAACCTTGTCCTGATTCTGAATCAGTGATTAACAGTCACAGAGTAACCTCTGCCTCGAGCTGTCAAGGTCACTGTGTCAGCGTGTGTGTGTGTGTGTGTGTGTGTGTGTGTGTGTGTGAGATTGTGTTTATGTGATGGGTAACCTGCTGAGGAAGCTGAATGGAGAAGGGGAAAGGAAGCGAGCGTGAGAGAGAGACTACTGCAGTGCAGTAGCAGTAAGCAGAGACAGCAGCATGATGAACGTTGAACCCTGGTGCTCTCTCTGCCTCCACCACACCTTCCCTCTTTAAATCCTCTTCCCCATTGGCTGCTGCATGTATTATTTTCAGAAAGTTGTGACAAATCACCGTCTTGCGATTGCGTCACGCTTTGAGCTGCTGCCAAAAATAGGCCGAGGTTGTACCACAGCGGCAGAAAATATCAAGAGGAAGGAAGTAAACTGAGATCTTACAGAAGCATCAAAGCTTCCACGCACTTATCTGCAGACAGACCAAACACCTGCACCTTAAAATAGATGTGACTGTAAGTAAGAGGCATCTGCACTGGGTGTGTGTGTGTGTGTGTGTGTGTGTGTGTGTGTGTGACAGAGGGTGTGCATGGCGTTGCAGAAGGCTCGACAACACGCCAACACCTCGTCCATCAGGCCCCCCCCCTGCAGTTCACACATCTGACATGAAGAGGACGTCCAGGACAAGGAGCTGAGAGGAGGAGGAGCAAAGGGTGACAAGCTGGAAAGAAGGAAGCGAGGAGAGGCGGATTGTCCCTCATGCTGCTTTACCACAAACATTGATTACCTTAAAGCCAAACAGGAAGTCGAGTTTGTTGAGTTTAAAGTGTTGGTCTCAGTCAGGTCAGCCGTTTCCTGTGATGAGATTCAGGCCTCGCTTTGAGCTGTGTTTGCCCGACTCATCGAGAACTTTAGAATATATAATATTGTTTTTTTAGGTGTCCGGACCAACAAACAAGAAAAGCTGACAAAGCAAAACAAAATCTAAAAACAACATTTATTTGACATATAAATAAACATATTTATAATTTAGACATTTATTTATAATTTATGATAAATCTAAAAATGTATTTTTTTTAAGTAAATAAAATCCTGGGAAATAACTTCTGGCATTCAGATGAATAATTCAAAAGATTCAACTGTGAGACTGAGTATAGTATAAATTAGATCAACAACTCTAAGAAGACTGCACAGGATGGAATAAGATAAGGACAAGATTCAAGAAACATAAACCCAAACCCAAAACCCACTAGAGCCCAACACAACCAGGTTTTTAGCCTGGACAGAACAAAATGTAACCAGTCGGACAGTAAGAACAAAAGTAACGCAACAAATTCAAAAAATAAAAGCAATGCCAACAAGAAAAGCACTCAGAGAGCAGACCTCCGCCAAGCAGCTCGTTCCCCTCCTAGCCGGATCTACACCGTCCACATGGTGATCTGCCTAAGCAGGGAAGCCCCGACTTCCCTCTCCCCGGCCACTTCTTCTTCCGGGGGGATCCCGAGGCGTTCCCAGGCCAGCCGAGAGACATAGTCTCTCCAGCGTGTCCTGGGTCTTCCCTGTGGTCTCCTCCCGGTGGGACGTGCCCTGAACACCTCACCAGGGAGGCGTTCAGGAGGCATCCTAAATAGGTGCCCGAGCCTCCTCATCTGGCTCCTCTCAACGCGGAGGAGCAGCGGCTCTACTCCGAGCTCCTCCCGGATGACTGAGCTTCTCACCCTATCTCTAAGGGAGAGCCCAGCCACCCTACGGAGGAAGCTCATTTCAGCCGCTTGTACCCGGGATCTTGTTCTTTCGGTCACTACCCAAAGCTCGTGACCATAGGTGAGGGTAGGAACGAAGATCGACCGGTAAATCGAGAGCTTCGCCTTTCGGCTCAGCTCTCTCTTCAGCATGACGGATCTGTGCAGAGTCCGCATCACTGCAGACGCTGCACCGATCCGTCTGTCAATCTCTCGCTCCATCCTTCCCTCACTCGTGAACAAGACCCCGAGGTACTTGAACTCCTCCACTTGGGGCAGGATCTCCTCCCCGACCTGGAGGGTGCACTCCACCCTTTTCCGACTGAGAACCATGGCCTCGGATTTGGAGGTGCTGATTCTCATCCCGGCCGCTTCACATGCGGCTGGAACCGATCCAGTGAGAGCTGGAGAGCACGGCCTGATGAAGCCAACAGGATCACATCGTCTGCAAACAGCAGCGATCCAATCCTGAGGTCACCAAACCGAACCCCCTCAACGCCCCGGCTGCACCTAGAAATTCTGTCCATAAAAGTTACGAACACAATCGGTGACAAAGGGCAGCCCTGGCAGAGTCCAACCCGCACTGGAAATAGGTCCGACTTATTGCCAGCAATGCGGACCAAGCTCTGGCACCGGTTATATAGGGAGCGGACACCCCGTATCAGGGGGTCCAACACCCCGTACTCCTGGAGCACCCCCCACAGGACTCCCCGAGGGACACAGTCGAATGCCTTCTCCAAATCCACAAAACACATGTGGACTGGTTGGACAAACTCCCATGCACCCTCCAGGACCCTGCCGAGGGTGTAGATCTGGTCCACAGTCCACAGACACACAGTGAATGCTGTAGCCTGTGGGACACCTCAGGGTGCCATCCATCCACCCATCCATCCATCCATCCATCCACCCAATCCATCCATCCATCCATCCACCCATCCATCCATCTATCCATCCACCCATCCATCCACCCAATCCATCCATCCATCCACCCATCCATCCATCCATCCACCTATCCATCCACCCATCCACCCATCTATCCATCCACCCATCCATCCATCCACCCATCCATCCACCCATCCATCCACCCATCCATCCATCCATCCACCCAATCCATCCATCCACCCATCCACCCATCCATCCATCCATCCATCCATCCATCCATCCATCCACCCAATCCATCCATCCACCCATCCATCCATCTATCCATCCACCCATCCACCCATCCATCCATCCATCCACCCAGCCATCCATCCATCCACCCAATCCATCCATCCATCCATCCATCCATCCATCCACCCAATCCATCCACCCATCCACCCATCCACCCATCCATCCACCCATCCATCCACCCATCCATCCATCCACCCACCCATTCATCCATCCATCCATCCATCCACCCATCCATCCACCCAAACCATCCACCCATCCACCCATCCATCCATCCATCCATCCACCCATCCATCCACCCATCCATCCATCCATCCACCCACCCATCCATCCATCCACCCATCCATCCACCCATCCATCCACCCATCCATCCATCCATCCATCCATCCACCCATCCATCCACCCACCCATCCATCCATCCATCCACCCATCCATCCATCCACCCACCCATCCATCCATCCATCCATCCATCCATCCATCCATCCATCCATCCACCCATCCATCCATCCATCCACCCAATCCATCCACCCAGCCATCCACCCATCCATCCATCCACCCACCCATCCATTCATCCATCCATCCATCCATCCATCCATCCACCCATCCATCCACCCAATCCATCCACCCATCCACCCATCCATCCATCCATCCATCCACCCATCCATCCACCCATCCATCCATCCATCCACCCACCCATCCATCCATCCACCCATCCATCCACCCATCCATCCACCCATCCATCCACCCATCCATCCATCCATCCATCCATCCATCCATCCATCCATCCATCCATCCACCCATCCATCCACCCATCCATCCATCCACCCATCCATCCACCCATCCATCCCTGCAGCACAATGGATCAGTCGATCGGGAACATTCATCTGTAGAAAGGCTCTCCCTTAGCATCAGCAGGACACTGATTAGAATAAGGAAAATGGATCGACCGATGCTTGGCTGTTGCTAGTGCTCAGCTGCAAAACACACACACACACACACACACACACACAGCCTGAACATGTTCAGAAAGTTTTACTTCTATCCTGATATCAGTCAGATCAGACGTCCATTAGAGGAAAGTTTACTTTCTGCGCGTTCTGGAAAATTGGATGATGTTTCTCGAGCTTTGCAGCAAACCAGTTGTGCAGCTTTTTCCAGGATAGCTGAAGAAGATGGGGACTCTTTGCTGTATTATAACTACTGTAGCATCACCTCAGCTAAATACGTGCACATACACAACTTGTGAAGCACCTGAACACTCAGGTGTCCACATACAGAGCTCGCACTGAAAGTTTCCTTCATTATTCCCACATGGGGAAATTATTACAATTGCATGTAAACACATTTCAGTGCACGGTGCTCAGCCCCCCGGTGGAGAGGTAACACTTTTAGCTTCGAACCTACAGCAGGATCAAATCATTTTGGGATCTCAGAGCTTTGATTTGGACTCTTTGATTATAGATTATGGCCTGGTTGAAGACATTTAATCTTCATTCTTTTTCTTACTGCATCGCTGTTTGCTGCAACGCTTCAGAACCTCTTAGCGGGCAGAAGAACTTCATCCATCATGCAATAATAGTGAGAAGTTTTAATACGCTGAATACGAAAATGAACACTGGGTATTCGGAGAGCTTGATTCTCGTGAGTACTGTCCATGCAGCAAGATGACTTCACATGACGACACCATTGCGTTGCAGTTTCAGTGAAGTCTACAACCACAAATACGCAACACAAATGCCTTTGTTTCAAATAGGTATGAAACCCCTCTGAAAAGAGGTTTTCTCTTCAAGCACCTTAAATAATGCAGTATACCTGAGTGACTCGGCCAAAATGATTTACTGCGGGCGACTAACCCCACTGGGACGAGGCTCCTACTCACAGCACCAGCATCACAATACGTACTGCAACATCCTGCATGCCAGTACTCTTTACAATAAACCAAATAAAAACGGGGGGGGGGGGTGTCTTTTTTGTTGCATTTGGACGATATGATGATCCGAAATAATCCTGACAAAATCAGGAAAAACAAACAGTGAATGAATGAATGAGGGCAGTGTGTTAATACGATATAATAATACGATAAGGTCGGGGCATGCAAGGAACCCAGCAAGGAAAATGCGGGAATTTCTGCTTCTGGTAATGTTTCAGGAATGTTTTCAGCCACAAACTTCCTCACAACAGCAACAGATTAAGGTGCAACAGACTCTCAAGAGGTGAACAAGAGTCAGCTCCGAGGATCGTCATCATCATCCAGATCAGAATGAGGCTTTTCTCAAAAACATAAACAAATATTTGTGATTACCGTACATATTTATGTCTATAATACGAGAGGCAGACATGCACACTGATGGTTTTAGGATCTTCAAAGGACTAGTTTGTGCAACAGTACTAGTGCTGGGGAAAATACTTTGAAAGTTCATCTACCAAATTCTAAACAGAGGAAGTGCAGCTAAATTAGGGAGATGTCTAGAAATGGAATTCTATGAAGCTAAAATTCACAGTGATCATATGATACAAGTTACAAGCAATCTGGCAAGCCAGTCCTCATGGTTAAACCACGAAACTGGAGTCCAGGTGGGTCAGTAGGAAACAACAGTTTATTTGATCATGTGTTAATAATCAATACTTTATTGATGACGCATACTGATATGTAACTATGGCTGCACAATATATGTTATGAATTAACACTTGTATAATATTAATTGTTTTATTCTGCATCGTGTTAATCTTCATTGTGTTAATCTGCATCATTTTAATCATTTTCCTGTTAATCTGCATCGTGTTAATCTGCATCGTGTTAATCAGCATCGCGTTAATCATCTTCCTGTTAATCTGCATCGCGTTAATCAGCATCGTGTTAATCTGCATCGTGTTAATCTGCATCCTCTTAATCAGAATCATGTTAATCTGCATCCTTTTAATGAGCA